>NW_021319518.1:3021991-3030435 GCF_001605985.2 Dendrobium catenatum | reverse complement strand
GCATTCAATTTGGAATTCATTTGGTTTGAAATCAACATTTGAGCCCCATAGGGGTATTTTGGTCATTTTGGGCTCATGACCACTAGGGACTGAAATGAGTCCAGAAAAATGCAGTTTAATGGTTAACAAGTCAAGATTAAGGGTCTGGGAGTGATTGGAGGCTTTGGAGAAAGCTTCAGGGTCAAGATCCACTGGGTGGTAGGTCTAGTGGCATAGGCCGTAAATATTTCAAGGTTTTGCAGCCTTTGGATTTTGATTTAGATTCTGAGGTTAGAGACCTCAGGATGGGTTCAAATTTGGAGGGTAGCCTCCAGAGACATGTATTATCACTTTTCAAGTGATAGAATCTGAATCAGAGGTCTTTTGATAGGGTTTTGAAGTGTTTGAAAATTTATTGAAAAAGGCTTTTAGGACTTGGACCTTTGGCCATAAGTTTGAGTCTGGATTTCTGGATTTGAAATGAATTTTAAATTTGAATGATTAATATTGAATTATCCAAGTCATTTGTAATCATTTGCGTGATCATAAATGATTGGATAGGTTTAGAGCTAGATCAAAGATAAGATCAAGGTCTGGGTTGAAGTTTGGATTCTTAACTGGACTGAATTATGGATTTTTATTGAGGTTTGAATTGAATTGAGATCTGGATTGGCTTGAGGTCTGGATTGGATTGAGGTCAGGATTGGTTTGAGGTTTGAATTGATCTGAGATCTAAATCAATCTTAAGGTCTGGATTAATCTAAGGTCTAGGTAGCTCCTAAGACCTAAGAAGTTCATAGAGTCTGGATCTAGGAGAGTCTTAGGGTCCAAAATAGATCCTAAGGTCTGAATTCTAAAAAATTCCTAGGGTCTAGAGTAGATCCTAAGGTCTGAAGTCTAGAAAAATCTTAGGTTCTAGATTGGTCTAGAAGAATCCTAGGGATTAGATAAATCTTATGATCTAAAGTTTAGATTGATGTAGGGTCAGGATTGATCTGAAATTTGGATGGGTCCCTAGTGACCTCATACAAAAATGAGGTCAACAAATGGACCCCCAATATGTGTAATAGAATTTAATTCTATTACACATATTGGCGTTGACCGAAAAAGGTCAAGTCTAGAATTTTGATCCTAAGGGTAGACAAAGTCTATCCCTGGGGAAAAGAAGATCTGGGTGATCGTATAGGCATGAAGAATTCCTAACTATAGAGGATCAGATTTGAGTTTTGAATCTAAAGGAAAGGGAACCTAACCTTATAAGATTGGCTCTGAATTTGATTCTAAGGGAAGAAAAGACCTAACCCTAGATGACTGAATCTGGATTTGATTCTAAGGGAAGGGAAGGCCTAACCCTAGATGATTGAGCTTGAAATTTATTCTATGGGAAGGGAAGGCCTAACCCTAGAGGATTGAGCTTTGATTTGGTACCAGGGTGGTGCCACTAAGGGCGTGCTCTACCACTAGCATATCTAATCCTAAGGAAAGGAAGATACCTAACCTTAAGGAAAAGAAGGGTAGAATGATCATATAGTAAGGAAGAACTCCTAACTATAGAGGATCAAAATTGAAATTGATACTAAGGTAGTGCCACGAGGGGCGTACTCTACCACTAGTGGGTCTAATCCTAAGGGAAGGGAGTACCTAAACCCTAAGGAAGAGAAGGCTAAATTCAGGAATTTGAAGGTGAAATTAAAAATATGGAGTCTAATCTTAGGGGAAAGAGAATATCTAACCCTAAGGAGAAGGAAGCTGGAGGACCTTGTGAGAAGGAAGCATTGCTTCCCACCGGTGATCAGATTTAGATTTTGAAAACTAAGATGGTGCCACAAAGGGCGTGATCCATCACTAGAAAATCTAATCCTAAAGAGAGAAAGCACGATGACTCACATCAAACCTTAAGGAAGAAAAAACTTGCTGATCTTGTGGGAAGGATGCATTGCTTCTCACGAAAGATCGGATCTAGATTTGAAATTTAGGATGGTGCCACAAAGGGCGTACTCCATCACTAAAGGACGATCTTGTGAAGAGGAAACTTTCTCTACACAAAGAACAATGTCTGGATGATCATATGTGGAGGAAACTTGCTCCACATAGAAGATCGAGTCTGGATGATCTATATAGAGGAAACTTGCTCCATATAAAGGATCAGGTCTGGATGATTGTATGTAGAGGAAACTTGATCTACACAGAGGATCGAGTCTGGATGATCGTATGTGGAGGAAACTTGCTCCACATAGAGGATCGGGTCTGGATTGATCTTCTATAAAGGAAACTTGCTTTATACAGAGGATCGAGTCTGGATGATCGTATGTGAAGGAAACTTGCTCCACACAGAGGATCGAGTCTGGAATGATCATATATGGAAGAAACTTACTCCATATAGAGGATTAGGTCTTGAATGACCGTTTGTGGAGGAAACTTGCTCCACACAGAGGATCGGGTTTGAATTGATCGTATGTAGATGAAACTTGCTCTACACAGAGGATCGAGTCTGGATGATCATATGTGGAGGAAACTTGCTCGATATAGAGGATCAAGTCTGGATGATCGTATATGGAGGGAACTTGCTCCATATAGAGGATCAGGTCTGGATGATTGTATGTAGAGGAAACTTGCTCTACACATAGGATCAAGTCTGGATGATCTTATGTAGAGGAAACTTGCTCTACACAGAGGATCAAGTCCGGAATGATCATATGTAGAGGAAACTTGCTCTACACAGAGGATCGAATCTGGATTGATCATATATGGAGGAAGCTTGCTCCATATAGGGGATCAGGTCTGGAATGATCTTGTGTAGAGGAAACTTGCTCTATACAGAGAATCGAGTCTGGATGATCGTGTGTAGAAGAAACCTGCTATACACAGAGGATCGAGTCTGGATGATCATATGTGGAGGAAACTTGCTCCACATAGAGGATCGAGTTTGAACGATCATATATAGAGGAAACTTGCTCTATATAGAGGATTTGATTTGAATGATCGTATGTAGAGGAAACTTGCTCTACACAGAGGATCAGATTTGAAATTTAGAATTTGAGATTTGAATAGTTTTGAATTTGAATTGATTTGATTCTAATTGAAATTTGATTTTGAAAATATTTGAGTTTGAAACTTGATTTGACAATTTTGATTTGAAGGATTTTAAATGTGAGCTTTGATTTGATTTTGAATTTTGAAATTTGAATTTGATTTTTAAATTTGAATTTTTAAAGTATCTTGATATTTGATTTTGAATTGAGAAATTTCTTTAATCCAGGAAATTTGAAGATTTTTTTTTATTGACTTTGAATTTGATACTCATCTGGCATGGTACTTCCTGGAGAGCCACCCCGACATTTGAAAATGACAGGTGGCATTCTCCAGGGTTGATCAGCTAATGTTTGAAATTTTCTCAAAGATTGTCTCTACGACAAGAGGAAAGTCTTGAGTTGGTTCAAGCTCCTACACCGATCTCTCGGTAGGCTAAGATATACATCCAAAGAACCTAGACCATGTCTCCTACTTGGAAGGTTCTAAGTTGCTCTATCTTATCACGAGCTTCAACTAGTCAGGCTTTGTACAATTCTGAATTTTATTGAGCCTTAAAGACAAAGTTCTACAAGGCCTCGTGCTCCTCAAATTGGAGTCGGACTCTCTACTCAGTCGTGGTTTGATTTTGAACGGCAATTCCCAGCATTACAAAATACTCCTCTAGTGAGGTTTGATCTTGGACCCTGTATAGAGTCTAATTTTGTTGAAAAGACCTTAAAGGAAGAGATGCCTCTGTGCAAGGACTTACACACATTTCTGAAGGACAGGATTTGATTTTTTTTTCAGGAGTAGAAGATTTGATCTTTTTATTAGAAAATTTCCTCTAATCATTTGGACCCTATCAGAACGACTTGTGGGAACAAATTCAGGAGTGTAGTGAGAAGTAGTGTTGACTCCAACTAACCTTGAAAAGGTTTAAGGATTTAGGTTTTGCTGACCAGAACCAAGTTTTGTAGAAACTGAATTGGGGTCTCCCTTGTATAGATTTAAAATTAATTTCAATTGTTTTAAGTTGAAGGTAGAAATTTAATCTTTTCAATTTTCTTGCACGATTTTCTTCTATCCGATAGATAATTAATGCATGGTGAAGAATCTAGATTTGAGATTTTCAAAGTCAAGTACTTGAAGGTGATCGAATATTTTGAGATTTAAGGATTTAAAGGAAGGAAGCCATCTTACTCTTCTCCTCTTTTTCTGGTGACGCAGTTTGCGTATCTTTTGACTTTTAGTGCACTTCGTGCATTTCTTAATTTTTGGTGCATTCGCGCATCTTTTGATTACAATTGAATTCGAGAAGAGGCTCCACTTTCTTCAAATACCTTAAATTTATTGATCTCTTTTGGAGTGCTGGGATTATATCTCAAGTATTAGAGAATAAAAGACATTCTCTTATACAAGGAAGAATAATCCTCAAGACACATCCAATCTTTTTGAAAAATGTATCATCTTGACTTTTGAAAATCATTGAACAAATTTTAGACATGCGTGAATCTCCTATTATGATAAAAGATTGCTATAAGATTGATAAAATTTTCATTTCTTGATTCAACTTAAGTTTGAGGTAGATTTTAATTCAACGGTTAAATCAACCCACAAAAGCGGTGGGAGGGAGGGACATTCAAACATTTGATGGAGTCAACTACAACTCTCTCTTGCTTAAGGATTAAGGTAGAGGTCAATTTTCATTAAAAAGAAGAATCAATTATCTTGAAAATCTGGATCCAATACACTTGAGAAATTGATAAGTTTTCCTTAATGGTTGCAAGTCTAGGTAGCAAGACCCTTGTAGTATGAAATTAAATTCCTACAATCTCTTCGGAGGAAGAGACTGTTATAGGATATGCAGCATCCCTAGAAGGCACGACATTACTGTAATCAAAAGATTTATCGTGATAGGACCCCGTTGAAATTTAGATTTCAATGGTATCACTATCTGATACAAACTTAGATTATTTCTCCTCTCAAATTACTACTTTGCTAGTAGTTAAGAGAGTGGCACCCCGAGTGGTTTCTACTCCTCCTCCTCTACAGAAGTGGGACACGTATAGTAACGCACCTTAACATCTTCTAGTAGAGTGGATGGATCATTGCCCTCAGTTGGGGGCTTATGGCCTATTGTTGGTGATCGCTTAATTCTTTCTTGCTCGAGTCTTTCTGTGTAGTAGTCAAGCAGGTGTATTGAAGATCATGCTCTCGTCTCTATAACCTCCCTCCTTTGTACAAGGAGAGGGTACGTAGAAGGAGCAACGAACTCTCGATTGGCCTCGAAATCAGCCCTCTCTAAGGCTTCCGGCTCAACGGTCTTTCTAGCCTTAAGGTTCCTCTTTCTGGCTCTTCGAAGGTAATTCTTCATCTTGTTCCTACCGACGAAAGGAGTGCTAGAATTTGACCCGATCTCAGACTGACATGGTAGCTCTTTTGTCGTTACTGACTTTTGGTTCTCATCCTCCTAAGCAGAGGATATAGTGGGTAAAGGGGCGACGGCAACCTCCATCATGGAGATGGGGGAGTCAACTCCTGACCCTAAGGAAAATCTCTATAGAGGGGGAATCCCCTTGAGTACCAATGGACATATCTAAGATTCTTTCTCCATTAACTGAAATCTTGAGGTCTTGAAATCCCATTTCATATTGAATTGAATTGCCATTAAGAATTTCTTTTACAGGCACATTTCTATTCAGTGAGAAGACGAGTTTCCCAGCCATTTGAGTGTTTGATTTCCTGGAATTAAGAAAGTGATTTGAGTTAGTGATTTGAAATTGAATTTAAATTTTAAGTTTGATTGATTTTATGTAAAATTTTATAACTCAATCGTATTCAGTTTACACTGAACACGGTGGTTCATAAAATTGAGGAGGAACTTGACTTTATTTGCTACACCAATTGATTTAGGGCAAAATGTCAAAGTTTGGGTTTGAATTTGAACTCAAATTTGAGATTGAATTTGGGTTGACATTGAGTTTGAATTTAAATCTGAGATTAAAGTCGAGTGGATCTCCTTCAAATTTTGTGACTCAATACACTGAGTTTCATTCAATCATGTAGGTTCACAAAATTGATATGAAAATCCAAAAATTGGGCTTGACTCTTTCATTTCACCAATCGACTTGGGATGAAATGTCAAAACCCAAATTTTGACTTTAAAATCAAAATTGAAGTTGAATTTATGTTTGAAATAGAATTTGAACTTAATGTTGAAATCAAATAAGAATTCAATTTTAGGATTGAATTTGACTTTGAAGTTGGACTTGAATAGATCTTCTTCAAACTTTGAAACTTAACACATTAATTTTTATTCGAATGTGCATGTTTACAAAAGTAACCTGAAGATCCAAAGAGAATAGGCTTAACTCTTTCACCCCACCAAAGGGTTCTGGGGGTAAAATGTCAAAGCCTAGATTTGACAAGAGAATCTTGGATTTGTGTTGCATATGTTCAACTACAACAGAATGTTATAGGAGATACATGGCAATGACGATAGAAATTGGTTTGAATGATTTTCCTTCATTTTTTTTTTTGAAACTCAAAATGTTAAGTTTTATTTTCAACATACGGTTAAAAAAAATTAAGGGAAAATCTAGAGACCTTAACTTGACTATTTCACTACACTGACAGGCTAAGAGTGAAATGTCAAAATCCAGGTTTTACTTAAGAGTTGGGTTTTCGTTGCATGTGTTCAATTACAACAGAATATTATAAGAGACACGTGGCAACAACGATTGAAATTGATTTAAAAGAGATATTGAATTTTTTGAAAATCCGGTAGAATCTCTCTTATTTTGAAACTCAATGTGTTGAATTCGCATTCAACATAAAGGTTTACAAATTTGTGGGAAGGATTCTTAAAAGTCGGCTTGACTCTTTCATCCCGTTAAATTATTTGGGAATGAAATTTCAAAGATAAACTTTACCGAAAGATTCGATAGAATTTAAGGGTGTGTATATTCTATCACTTGTACTGAATTATAAGAGCTACAATTCTACATCTAGTGATAGGATATAGGGATCAAAAAGATTTGAGAAGAATTGAACTTTACTAAATGGTTGAAACTATGATTTTGAAATTGAAGAGTCTTCTGTAAATTTTGAAACTTAGCATGCTAGATTTATTCGCATGCGAGTTTGCAACATATATATGAGAATTTTAGCTTGACTCTTTCGCTTTACCAATCAAGTTGGAGGCAAAATGTCAAAGCCCGACTTAGAGTGAGGTATCATACACTCACCTCTCTTTTAACATGTCTTAATTGGGTTAGCCACACTCACCCAAGAGAGAAATGGGTAGAGGGACCAACAGAGAGAAAGGTAGTCAAAACTACTTATGCAATAAAATTTATACTGCTATTAAATATGGAGAGTGAGATTTTCCCCAGCGGAGTCGCCATTTTTTGTTTTGATTAAAAAAATATATAAGTTTTTGAAAAACTATTAATTTTCTTTGGGAATATTAAATTTTGAATTTTGAAATTGAACACGTCATTATGAATAATATATCGCCTCAAAAGACGACCATATCGTTCCCTAATGGGTTCAAATTTCAGAATTCTAATTTTATCCGGATTATCGTAGTCAAACTCAAAGGGAGAATCACATTTGACCTCGAAGGATAAAAATGGAATTTAATCAATTGTTTGACTATTCTAATTTGGATAAAAAAAGATCATTAATTTTATAATCAAAATCAGGATAATAGAATGATATATCTCTCCAAGGAAAGAGGATATCACTTATTATCAATCATTTAGATATAACGATAATGATCGCTGTATTTATTTTTCCCAAAGAGAATTAATTAAAGGTTTTGAAAAATTAATTTTGAAAATTAGATCTGGGTTTCTAAATCTCCTACGAGCGCAAGCCCTCGTAGTTAATTACATCGTAGGAAATTAGAATTTCCTACGAATACTCTCGATTAAAATAGCGGTATAGATTTTATTTAAGATTTTGAAAGCTGGATGTCAAAGGAGGTAAAGGTTGGAAGTTCAAGTGGGATTGGATCAAAATTGAAGACTTATTTTTGGAATCAATGGAAGAGGAGTATGGAGTGTTTTGGGATTCTGAAACAATTCAGAAAACACCCCAGCCTATCCTAAGTGTTGGGCTCAAATTTGATTGAAAGTGATTTAAGTTTGAATTGTCAATTTTATTAGAAAATTGGGACTAAATTCCCGGAGGCTGAGGTCTTACAGCCCGAGCTCGCCTCAGAATCTAAGTCTAAATTGGGTACTTAAAAAAATAACCCGAACCTAGCTAATGCAGTGCAAATCTGGTCTTACCCCAGCCTGGATTAGGGAGCTAGCTAAACCACCTAAACGCTTTAAAAATATGTTTCCGGTCTTTTAGTGTTGAGTGGTAGGGATGTTGTTTAAGAAAAGTTTTTTGAGAGCTGGGCCGACATCTAGAGCAGATCCTAATTGGCCCCTTAGACTTAT
>NW_021319518.1:2967720-3011633 GCF_001605985.2 Dendrobium catenatum | reverse complement strand
ATTGACTTATATGTTGGTTTCTGCTTAACTAAAATGAAATTTAGAAGTTTTAGAAAATTTAAATGGGTTGATTAATCTACATTGCATGATGATTGACCGCATTAAATGATTTAAATTTGAAATAAAGAATATGATAATAGAGTAACCTCCGGTGGTCCCAGTGCTACTATTAAATCCGTTAAAGTTTACTATCTGCATTAAAAATTTTTAATTCTTAATTTAAGATAGACAACATTAATTAATTAAAGTCCTTATAGACATACGACACCGGACTTAATGCTAAAACAAATACGACAGCTAATTTAGCGCCAAAAATAAACTACTAAAAGCAAGTCATTCCCTCATATCGGCAATCAATACATCAATTACATTAATGATCAAATCAATTCAAAGAATTAATAGCTCAAAATTGTAATGTCCATGTGCAAGTGTCACACTTTTTATTTCACTTTCCCAACAATTTACAATGGAAAAGGAGAGATGTCGGCACGAGCCTCACGAGCTTGACAGTTTACAACCCGAGGATTATCTAATTCGTAATAGACTCAACTATAGACTTAATAATGAGAGTATTCCCGTTTCGTCACTTCTTCGTCCTTGCTTCTTCTTGCATCGTCGTCACGGAAGTCCAATGAGAAGAGGAAACTCCCCCCATTGAAAACGGGGGTCGGTTATTTTACCTCTTGGTTACATTTAAAGTCATTTCAAATTTTGGTATCTCGGCAACATGGATAGGGACATCTTCCTTAGGGGGGGGAGGGGAAAAGGAGGGAATGGAGTGGGGATGGAATGAGAGTGAACACAAAAGAGAGAATCGAGAAAGAGAACGGGGGGATATTTATGAAAGGTGGGAGTTGAAGAATCAATGTGTAAATTTCGTTTGGTCTTTAAGTCAAGACCCATACTCCTGGTGTAGTGTAATGGTTGAAGGAGACCGTAGATTGAATGAAGGTGGTCGAAAGGCCTAAGTCAGGAGGGTCGAAATGATTATCATGCTAGACGGTGATTGGAAGGACATTAATGACTTTGCGCGGTGCAGGTCGGGAGGCGGCGGGGAATCGAATCAAGTGTGGGTTCCGGGTAGGCTTTTGCTTTGTAACGGATTGCCTGTACACGTAGCGTGCGACTAAGAACACCTATTCACGAGAAGGAGTCTGTGCTACCTGAAATATGGAGTACCCATCTCATGTGGCATAAGGGTTTTCGAAACAAACCAATAGATCGTCCGGAGGAGTACGGAATGGCGTTCATAGCACGTTGCGAGTCTAGACCGGTGCAGAGCAGGATTAAACGATGGATAAGGGTAGAGTAACACGATCGGCTAAAACTGACACAAAAATCACAACCTTATCGCATGTACAATTTCGCATGATAGTTGCAAATGTCAGTTGCTGGACAAATTTATCTATGTCCCCATAGTTGATTGATACTGAACAATGCGATGTCAAAGTCAGTGCGGAGGACGGAGTGTTAACTAATAAGGTCGCAGGTACACTTTTATTTATGTCAAGTGTCGAGTTAAACGACCCACAAGGTTTTAGTGTAAAAAAAAAACAAAGAGAATCAAATATTTAGACGCTGTAGATGCCTGGCCGGCCGAACGGATATACGAAAATGTCCGTGCTTGGAATCGATGGATTAGTTTGTCGGTGAGGTTGAGCTCTAAAGAACCGTATGAATGTACAGTGAGTATTTATTAAACATATCTGGGTTACATTTGTATTATGCTTTTTATCTTAACATCTACAACAACAATGTATAACTCTGAGTGAGTAGTGCACCTATTGCCAATGGTTTGTGGTTATGCGACGGTATCAGCAAGGTTTTAGGCACAAAAATAACGTTGATACATAGGTCAATCATGTTTATCTGCGCGTGCTTACTGTGGTATATTTGGGTGCGTGAGGAATAGCTTCTGAATATATTGTTGAACAATTGTATGGCCATAGTGTCAGTTAATCCCAGTATATCGAATGGCCAGAGGGTGCCTAAAAGACAGAACGTTCTTAATCGGTTTGCTTTTCGATGTCCTATTTTAATATGGTCTGGAGCGGAACCGAAACTTATTTCGTCGTGGAATATAAAGGTGACAAAGGTAAAGTGCAAAGTTCACATGATCTCTGATCCCTTCCTCTTGGATCCAAATTGGAATTGTTTGTACAACATCCCATTTGAATAGTACGACTTAAATTATGTTACACGCATATATACTAATCATATTATTATCATAATTACAATTGATATAACTAGACACGATCTGACAAATTCTTATCCTAATAATCAACAGTTGTCTTGGATTGATTATCACCAAAGCCATTATAATAATCCAAGCTTTACTATATTTGAAATTAAGTGTCAACCATGATTGCAGGTAAATAAATACAGACATTAATCAATTCTTAAACTTAGCACAACACATGCAGTGAAAACTCAAAACCCCGCACACAACGAAAGTAAACACCGGCCAAGAAAATAGGTTGGTGTCCTTGTGCATACCATATAAACACGAGTGTGAGGTCTAGGTCGTTTTTATTATGTTCCAGTAGACATTTAATTTAAGTTGCTTTAAAGATTTTGATTGGTTGAAAGGCTTAAGGAAGAATTTAATAAAGTTTTGAAGTCTTTTAGATGATTGAGTATGATCTTTTAAGATGATTCTTAATTTTATTTTATTGAACACAACCTTGCGTTTCACACCGAAGGTCGTGAATTTTATTTTTCGTCCTTAACCATTGGGCCTACATTTAAATAGCTCGTTAGGCTCGTGTTACCAGTGTGATACAACATAATTTAATATTTTTGATTGATAAATGTTGAGGATAATAAATTTTTAATTCATAGTTGGTTGTATTGCTCGGCTTTATAAGGATTGTTAGACATATCTGAGTTTTAATACATTTTGCAGTATTCTTATGAATTTTTTTTTGAATATTTTAATCATTAATTACGAGGGTCAATACAGTTGATTTTGATTAAGGGTGTTTTCTAGAAATGTAACATTTTATTACAATAATCTAACCTTATACGATCAGTTAGACCCCGTAACGTTACACAACAATCAGATTTTCTATATTTTTTACATTAGATGAAGGTTATGAAGTCTTTTGTAAAATAGTTTGACCTATAGTTGAGCCAATCTGTTGACTTTTTGAAGATTTAAGTGCGTTTTTCTAGGAATTAAGTATTTGTAATAAGAATTTCTATTAAGACATAATTCATGGAGTAATGACAAGTGAGAGGTGTTGGATCAATATAAGAATTAATATTCTTGATATAGTAATGAATTTATGTGAAGTTTTTACTATTTATTAAGATTATATGCTTATGGTTAATTAGAGCTTTCTTTGGTTTCAATCAAATAATTCCAAAGCTCTTGAAATCAGACTCCAAAGGTCTTGAATACCAAAGGAGAAGATTCAAGGTTGGGAAAATTTTTGAATTTTAATTATTATTAATTAATTAAAATCAATATAAAATATTTATAAGTCAATTAAATTAAATTATAGGTTCAATTGGGTTAAATCAAGAGGCTTTTCAACTTTTCATATTTTTAAGTATACGCGTGATTTTTGGTAATAGAGCGTTACACATAATTTTGGTTTAAAATGGATTTATACAATTTTTGGAAGTTAAAGGGTTTAATTAAGGTTTAAAAATTAAGAAATAGGATTATAATTAATGGGCTAATGAAGGTTCCAGAAGAAACTTGGTTAGCAGGAGTTTAAATGGGATTTGGATTTAATAAGTTTTGTTAAGGGTTTTAACTACTTGGAAGCCCCTTTGACCATTTGTTGACTGGTTTGACTAGTCAACAGGTCCAATCAGCAGACATGGCATGCAAAGAGATTTAATTAGTTGATTGAAGGTCTTAGAGGGGATTTGATGTTCAAGGGTTTGAGTTTTGAAGGCATGAGAGGGAGTTTGAGCTAGTTTGACCAAGTCTAAAAATGTTGACTTGGTCAAAATGACCATGACTTGGTTCATGGTGTATTCAAAAATATTATAAATATCAAATGATAAGGGTTTGAGAATTTGACGAGGTTTAAATGTGCTTGAGGCTTGATTCAACATAAAGGGGTTTAAAGGTTGATTGGGTCAACCTTGGTTGACTTGGTAAACTAGGTGGGTCCGGGGTCTGGAAATGGGTTCGATCAATCTGAATTGACATTTAGAGACCATTGGAGGTGGTCCCAAGGTCTGGGGAGGTCAATTCAGTCAAAATGCATATTTTGACCCTTAAAGGCTTGTTTGGTCAACCTAGATTGACTTGGTCAACCAAGTTGACCCAGGTTCTAGATTTGAGTCCAACGGGTTGAATTTGATATTTGAAACTTGTTGGAAGTGGTCGCATTCAATTTGGAATTCATTTGGTTTGAAATCAACATTTGAGCCCCATAGGGGTATTTTGGTCATTTTGGGCTCATGACCACTAGGGACTGAAATGAGTCCAGAAAAATGCAGTTTAATGGTTAACAAGTCAAGATTAAGGGTCTGGGAGTGATTGGAGGCTTTAGAGAAAGCTTCAGGGTCAAGATCCACTGGGTGGTAGGTCTAGTGGCATAGGCCGTAAATATTTGAAGGTTTTGCAGCCTTTGGATTTTGATTTAGATTTTGAGGTTAGAGACCTCAGGATGGGTTCAAATTTGGAGGGTAGCCTCCAGAGACATGTCTTATCACTTTGCAAGTGATAGACTCTGAATCAGAGGTCTTTTGATAGGGTTTTGAAGTGTTTAAAATTTTATTGAAAAAGGCTTTTAGGACTTGGACCTTTGGCCATAAGTTTGAGTCTGGATTTGAAATGAATTTTGGATTTGAATGATTAATATTGAATTATCCAAGTGATTTGTAATTACTTGCGTGATCATAAATTATTGGATAGGTTTAGAGCTAGAACAAAGATAAGATCAAGGTCTGGATTGAAGTTTGGATTCTTAATTAAACTGAATTAAGATAAGATCAAGGTCTGGATTGAACTCCTTTGGCACAATAATTATAAATAATTCTAGATTTGTAGCTAAGGGGTACAATCAAATTGAAGAGATTTACTTTAAAGAGACCTTTACCCCTTTAGCAAGACTAGAAGCCATTAGAGTGTCGTTGGCCTTTGTTGCTTTAAGGGATTTAAGCTATATCAAATAGATGTTAAAAGTGCTTTCATAAATAAGATAATTAAAGAAAATGTATATGTTGAGCAACCCCAGGTTTTGATAACTCTAAATTTCCTAATCATGTATCAAACTAAATATTGCATTATATAGGTTAAAAGTAGACACCTAGAGCCTGGTATAAAAGGATGAGTACTTTTCTTTTAAAAAAAGATTTTGTTAAGGATAGTGTAGACACCAACCTATTTCTAAAGAAAGAAGGAGAAAGCCTTCTCATTGTTCAGATTTATATTGATGATATACAGTTTGGATCTATGAATAAAAATCTTTGTGATAAATTTTCAAAAATAATAAGTGAGGAGTTTGAAATAAACATGATAGGAGAGCTTACCTATTTTCTTGGATTTAGTGTTAAACAAAAAGAAGATGGAACCTTCCTTAGTCAATCAAAGTATATTAAAGATATTCTTAAAAAATATGAGGTGGATAACTCTAAGGCAATTAATAATCCCATGAGCTCCACCATTCAATTAGATAAAGATTTAAGTAAAAAATTAGTTGACCAAAAGAAGTACAAAGGAATAATTGTATCACTTTGTTACTTGACTACCATAAGACTTGATATCATGTTTAATATTTTTCTCTGTGCTAGATTTCAGGTTGATCCCAAAGAATCCCACATGAGTGCTATTAAGAGAATTCTTAGATATCTTTTAGGAACCTAAAACTTAAGAATCTAATATCTTAGATATAGTGTTTCTTTTGAAATCATAGGATATTCTTATTCAGACTTTGTAAGATGTAGAGTTGATAAGAAAAGTACTTCTCAAACTTGCCAATTTATAGGACAATCTTTTATCTCCTGATCCAATAGAAAATAGAACTTTGTAGCCCTATCTACTACTAAAGTAAAATACATAGTTGTAGGGAGCTATGTTGCATTATGGCTGAAATAATAAATTCTATATTTTGGACTCCCTATTAGAACTATTATAACCATGTGTGATAATACATGTACCATCTGTATTTCAAAGAATTTAATTCAACACTTCAGGACCAAATACATAGACATTAAACATCATTTCATTTGAGTTCATGTTAGCAAGGGAGCAATAGAGTCACATCATGTAGGTACTGAAAATTAACCAGTAAATATCTTTATAAAACCTTTTGCCTTTGAAATGTTTAGCACCTTGAGAAATACTAGGTGTCATAGGTATACATGCTTGAATCAAAATGATTTTGTAGTTGGAACTGTAAATTTTTTTGTATGAAGTTTTCTATTTTGTAATTAGTGTATTGTTCACATTTGTTATTTATGTTTGTGATATGTTTTTGTGAGAATTTTCTTTTTATGTAGTTTCCTTAATCATCACACAAAATAAAAAATTTCCCACATAGTACGGTAAGATATATATTGTACTGTATGATATTCATAAAGTACCACATCACTACTCATAAAACATCCATTGGCTCCAATTGATCAATTATTGGTGATCATACTATATGAACACTTAATTCATACTATACAATACACGTGGCAAAACGCATATTCGTATAGGATTATCTGACTAGTCAATAATTATCAAGTATGATGCCTATGGATGAATGTCTTCACTCTAATTGTCCAATACGATTATGAACGTATTTTACAATTAGCCCCCCTTTTTTGACTAATCTGACTGGATTAATTGAATGCACTCTATCGTTCTGTAAAAAATGGATGATTTCTATTTAAATGGAAGGAAAACAGGTTTTTCTTCACTCAACCCTTCTCAATTATCCTTCTTCCTCCTTAAGATCTCAATTCTTACAATGGCTAGTGGAAAGCATTCAATAGCTCTCGTCAGTAGTTCCTCCCAACAACTTGTGGATCCTCACTTCGTCGAAGCAGCAAACAAAGCGGCATACCATTGTTAGAAGACTACTGGAATCACACCCTCCAAAATCATAAATCAAGAAGTTATAAACTTGCAGGTACTCAAATCTTTTAGCTTGCACGTCTCTTCCATTCACTCTTACTCTTGCCTACCTATTTAATTATGAACTTCTCAAATTCTTTGCTAGACTCTATATTAATAGTGAGGGTACTACCTTCCAATCTTATGTCAATAAGATGCCTATTGAAATTACCTACCAAGACTTTCATGAATTCCTCCACCTTTCTACTACTGGTGATAAAGTTCACCTTGTAGCGTATATCACTAATTATAATTGAACCCTTGATGGCGCTACCCTTTAGGAATCAATTATTAGATACCACATTCCTCATGTCAATACCTTAGTGCAAGATGTTAGAATTATTCAACATATCCTTCGCAACTCAATAATTTCAAAAGCTGGGATTGAATCAACATCACACCTCTTTAATCCTTAACCACCTATTTCATAATGGCTGACATTGATTTCAATGCAGTTGATTAATTATTGGATATCTTAAGAATCTAATTTGAATTTGAGATCCTAGAAAAAAAGAAATCCAAATCTTAACTTAGGTCACATAATTGTCTCTGTCCTTGAATATAAATACAACTTGCAATTCCCTACACCACCATATCATCTCTCAGTTCTCTATTCAAACAACTTCTTCCACATCCTTCACAGCACTAATTACCACAATGTTTACTATATGGACCCCGAGCAAGAGGAAACAGAGGGAGGTCTAGCACATGTTTTAGCACTAGCACTTATTCACCAGCAGTCTCAGTATGATATGTTGGTTCACATGTTTGATTAGTGGGAGGCTCATTTTGACACCTACTTAGCAGAACAACAATAGCAACATGATAATGAAATGGCTCATTTTGACACCTACGTAACATAATACAACAACAACATACAAATGATATGGCTTGGCTTCGAGAGTAGTTTTCATCCATTCACTGATTCTTCAAACCACCACTTCATCCATATGATCAGGACTCTTAATATTTTTAGTTTGTTCTATATTAGTGCTTGTGCTTGTATTATTTCTATGTCTCTACTTTGAAATGTATTTTTTATTTTGGCATCTTTATTTCATTGATATCTCCATTTTTTATGTCAGAAGGTGGAGTATGTTGTTGTTAGTTGTTCATACTTCTTTTTCTATTAGAATTAGTTCACAATTTTTTTCTTTGGTTTTCTCACTCATTTTTTATGTTTCTTTTATTCTTGTTGACCTCATTTTTGTATGAGGTCATCAGGACCAGTCCAAACTTCTACCCATTAATTTAATGGTTGAGAAGCACCCAACTATCAATCTTCCAAAACTTCAATTTAATCAAAATCCAGGTCCTAGTTCCAACCGAAATCCAAACCCTAGTTCAAATCTTAATCCAACCTTAAAACCAGTATCCAATCTAACTTTAATTCTATCCAATCATTAATAATTACTCAAATGATTATGATTTATTTGGAAATTTTAAGCTCAACCAATCAAATCCAAAAACCAATTAAAGCCTAATAATTCAGACCAAAATCCAAGGCTAAATGTGTATATTTTGAAAGCCTTTTTCAATAATTTTTTAAACATTTCAACACCTAGTAAAATGATCCCCAAATTATAATTTATTAATTACATATTGATTAGGCATGTATCTAAGATCAACCCTCCAAATTTGAACTCAATTTTGAGGTATCTAACCATAAAAACTGAATCTATTTTCAAAGGCTATAAAACCTTCAAATATTTACAACCTATGCCACTAGACCCTCTAACCTATAAATTTTCACCTTGGGACCATCCTCGAGACCTTGATCATATCTAGACCCTTGATTATAATATTTTAAGCATTAATATATGTTTTTGGTGGACCTACTTGCTGCGAATCTATGGCTTATGATTTTGGTGATAGCAAACATTCTTTTTCTCTATGACTGCTTTCTACTAACATTTCAGGTCCACATGATCAGACTGCAATAGTTGACTAGAGGTCAAAATGACCAAAATGTCCCTCAAGAGAAAATTTGAAGTTTCCTTCAAAGTTCAACATGACCCAATCAAGTCAAACACTCAAACCTCTTCCAATGCATCTTAAGCATCATTAGGATTGCATTGAATTCAAAACTAGACCCTGGTCAAGCCTGGTTGACCAAGTCAACCTATTTTGACCAAAATGCCCCTTAGGCATTTGAAGAAATGTTACAATCCAAATGGCCTCAACATTATATGAGACCACTTCCATTCAATTCAAAATATCAAACCAAACCTATTGAGCTTAAACCCAAACCCTGGGTAAACCTGGTTGACCCAATAGCCCCTTAAGATTCTAAATAGGCATTTTGACCCAAATGACAACTTTGACCCCTAAAACCACCTCTACCATATTCCATTAATCAAAATAGACATGTTGAGCTCAGACCCAAGCCCTAGGTTAACCTGGTTAACCAAGTCAACTTAAGTTGACCAAATTAACCTTTAATCTTTATTCACATCAAATTAATCTACAAATGCAATCAAAACTTTATCAAAATTATTTTTAACACATCCCTTAGTGATTTGGACATGTTTGGACACCTTGACCCAGTCAATAGTTGACTTGGTGAAGCAGACTCATATATGATCAAATCCAGTCAACGCAAGGTCCATTCACCATCTATAGTCAAATCTAATTCAAGCAAGTCTTTTAAATCCTCAAGTCCACTCAATGGCATATTTTGAATCAATTCAAACCTAACATGAGTCACATCATTATGGGTTTGACCAAGTCAACACTTTAGACTTAGTCAGAAGTCCCTATTTTGGTCAAACCACTGTATATATTCAATCAAATTTCTACTAAGCCCTCAATCCCTCTTCATTACGTGATTCAAGCATATCCAAATTTATTTGGAGCCAAACCACCAAAGATTTTGACCTAGTCAAACCTCCAATCATGGACAAACTTCCACATACATATGTTTAATTCACTCAAACTTCAAATAGATTTCTTCAAACCATTACATCAGCTCATTAAGCCTTCTCACATGCCACATCATCTGGTTTGACATGTTGGTCAAGAAACCATTAAATGTTCAAACTGTTGATGACATGGCATTCCCATCCATTTCAAATGACTCCGGCCATTTAAACTCCTTCTAGAGTTTTTCTAAATGACTCCTAAACCTAGCTCAGCCCTTAATCTAGCCCTAAGCATTTTTTTTAAATCAAGCCTATGTGCATAAAAGGATAAATGGAGCTTTCCACCTCATTGTCCTTGACATGTCCTCTCTCCTACCTCGTAACCATTCTAGGCCAGGTGTCATGCATCTGAGAATAGGTCCAAACAAATCTCAGCTATCTACAAACCTTATGAAGCTTCAATTGATCAAAAGAAACCAAGAGGATTTCATTGATTTACCTAACCCTCTCTCAATATCAAGAGTTTCTCAAGCCTAGTCCCTAGTTTGTTTAAGCTTCTAGCAAAATCCTCAACACTTTCCAAGCCCGATCCAATCGATCAAAGCAACTGACAACGATCCTCTAGCCACCACAACCACAAAATCCATCCAAGGCATCATAACTCACGATGGAGAACTTTTCAGACTGTGGATCTTTTTAGCGGATTTTGCATGGACAATCTACAGGATTAAAGAGTCCTTGATCAACCAAATCCATCAATCCTATCAAGGTAAAGGCTAACCCTAGTTTAGGGCACTTAGTTTAAAATAACTTTTTATTAAGTGATTTTCAAACTGAAAGAATCAATCCCCAATACTTCCATTCACTCAAGGAGTCTCTTTTTAAAAATTATGTTTGATTTGATTGAACCTTATTTTTAAAACAATCACATTTTGTTATTAGGGCATGATTCAAAGTCTTGTCCGGCTATATAGAATCTTAGTCGTTGATCCCTTAATCATCAATAACTACAATATTGCCATTCTACACGTCCATCCAACTGCAGCTACAGTTTTATCTGATTGAATCATTTACCAGCTTGATAAGAATCGTCAATTCATAATGCGGAGGATCCAACGGATGCGAATTGCCATTGATGTGGTTAAGTTAATCGCATACATGTCGCCTTCGAAGTTCCGCATTTAATACTAATGATTACTGGTAGTGCAATCATTTATATTAAATTTGTCATTGTGCATTTTAATCTAGCGAATCTACAGCCGCCACATGTCATATCATAGCCGTCGATTTAAGGTTAACTATTTTTTTTTTACTTTTTTTAATTATTTTTAAAAAAAGTTTTTTTTTTAAATTCAGAGGTTCTTATTAGAAATAATATACTCAAAATTTATATCCAGAGCAATGTCTTAATTGAACATGAGGGATTTACCTTTTCCAACCACATCCTTCGCTTGCAGAAAAGATGACAAAATAGGGAAATCAACAACATCCTTGATGACCAAAGTCAGTCTACCTTTTGGAAAAAAGGGTGGAGATGAATTTGGCGGTGGAAGGATCGACGGTGATTGCCACCAATCAAATCCCACCATAAACGGAAATGGCAAAAATTCAAAATAGTGGGTCTTTCTCTCACTAAAAATGGGGTCTTTCTCTCACTAAAAACATTGCCCTTTTATTATTACTAGAGTATATCCTAATGGTGCCATAAGGATTTAAGATAGATAAACTTTTCACATATTCAAGGTTAATGCATTGATTGAAACCTTGTGGAAGAGAAGTATAAGGAAAAAAGAAATATCTTGAATATGCATTTAAGGAGTTTTCATTTTTTTGTTTGTATACTAGAGAAAGAAAGTGTGTGTGTAAATGCTACACTTTCTTTATTATATGTCTTTGTTTTTGGGGAGAATTCAGCAATAAGGACTGCATGTTTATAATGATGTATAATTAGAGTATTGGCTATAAGAGCCACTTTATTGTGATGGCTAGAGTGGTATTATATATATATATATATATATCTATCTATATATATATATATATATCTATATATATGGCAGTGGTCCCCATTTTCTAGACAAATAACTGTGCACAGGATTCTTGTAGCGAACCATACAAATACGACTTCCGCCCGCACAAACTAGGGTTTCATCGCCAATAGCTGGTCGGTATTTTCAGGGAGCGAAGCGCCGTCACAGAAAGGATGGTGGAGAAGGGGAGCAAAGGTCGGAAAGAGGAGGTCGTGACAAGGGAGTACACCATTAATCTTCATAAACGCCTACATGGATGGTATCTCCTTTTCGATTTTCCCCAAAAGATATTTTCTGCTGTCATTTTTATGGTTAATTATTTGTTTGAAAGATGAAATCCCATTCTTCTTGGCCCGCTAAATTAAACTCGAACGCTTTCTATATTGATTTTTTTTTATTCAGTGGATTAAATTGTTTTTCGCTAAATTCGATGCTGGGCCTGTTTGGCTATGCAAAGTGAATGCAGAACCAGGTTTATTAAATTTTGTGAGAATTAAAAGCTGAAAACTGTATGAGATGGGAACTGTTGAACCATGCGAACCCCTGATAAATTATTCGGCTATTTTTTCAGGAATTTAGATTTGAGAGAGAAATTCGTTGAATCCTGGTGTTTGCGTGCTGGCGTTGTTTCACAAATCCTTGGTTTAACCAATAAAGATGCTAGAATGAGTTTTATTAAAATATTAGAACTTAAAGTTTCCTGAATTTTATTTGCCAGGATGTAAACTAAATCTTGCTAACATCATACCTAAAGTAGGATGCTTAACAGCCCCTCAATGTTTATTTGTTTGATTCAGTGGTTCAAAGTTCATATGTTGTACACTTGATTTGTTGTTCATCATTTAGAAAATGGGTTTATACCTTTTTCTTTTACCACTACTAGGGACTAATGTTTAGAGATATCTTTTTAGGGTTTTAAGAAATATACATTTTTGTTTGGTTCTGACATTTAATCTAAGAGCATGACAATGCCAATTAGTTCTATTTATGCCCGTATTGTGCCATTGGGATGCTTGCAGGTTGGGGTGATGAAATCATCAATTTATGCTTATTGTATGAACTAGAAGATGATGCTCCTTGCTTTGTTGTATGTTTAATGGTTGTTGTTCAAACTGCATAGAGTAAACGTTTGTTTGAACTATTTTTCTTGTGTTGATGATAATTTTTGGAGTGATCTATGCATTCAAATTTTGAACATTGAGCGTTAGTCCAAATGACTTTTTCGTTACCTTATTAGTTGTAGTTTGCAGTTGAATCTACTGATATTGAAGAGGTATATGACATTACCATGTTGATTGTAGGGTTATTGAGTTTGCTTAGCATCCATTTATTTGGACGTCTTTTGAATAAAAATACCATTTCTCAATAGTTCAAGGACAATTTGGCTTGGAATTTAGCCGCCAAATTTATATTTTCCAGGATTTTAACTAAATCTTGCTAAAATCCTGCCTGAAATAGGATGCCTAACAGCCCCTCAATGTTGATTTGTTTGATTTATTGGTTCAAAGTTCGTTTGTATTGCACTTGATTTCTTGTTCAAGTAGAAATGGGCTTACACCCTTTATCACTACTAGGGACTAATAAAGTTTAGAGATCCTTTTTTAGGGTTTTAAGGATTATGGATTTGTTGTTTGTTTTGACATTTCTCTAAGAGCACAAGAATGCCAATTAGTTCTATTTCTGCCAATATTGTGCCTTAAGGATGCTTGAGGGGTGGTCATCATTTTATGCTTATTGTACGAACTAGAAGATGAAGGTCCTTGCTTTCTTTATGTTTAATGGTTTCTGTTCAAAGTGCAAAGAACAAGTTTGGTTGAAGTGTTTTTCTTCCTTGTGTTGATCATAATTTTTGGTGTGATCTATGCATTTAGATTTTGAACATTGAGCATTAGTCCAAATAAAATTTTCATTATCTTATTAGTTGTAGCTTGCTGGTTGGATCTACTGATATGAAAGAGGTAGATGAAATTATCATGTTGATTATAGGGTTATTGAGTTTGCTTGGCATCAGCTTTTTTCTGGGTGTCTTTGGAATAAAAGTGCTATTTGTCAATGGTCAAGTACAATTTGGCATGGAATTTGTGCAAGTGTTTGGATTTATTTCCATATTTGATCTATTGGTATTTGTAAAATATAATTATAATATCTAATATTTAGAATTTATGAATAGAAAAAATTGATTGCTTTATGACAATACAAATAAGATTAGTTGGTATTCCTTGTCAATTTTATAAGTCATAGAAATGATAGCTTTGTTGAATCTTTATTATAATTGGTGGCTTTTTAATTTGATGGTTTTAAAATACATGCATTTTAGAAATGCAAAGCAATTTAATTCTTGTGTTTTAGTGATGCATACATTGTTTGGTGTTGGATGGAATTCAAATGCATTGACATATTTTTGTTTATGTTTGCTATATGTATTTCAAATACATTGAAGTACGACTTGTGATGCCAGGCGGTGTTGGGTGATTATTGGTAGTGGCTGGTGATTGTTGGCAATAATCAGTGACGAGCGATAGCGGGTAGCGAAGAAAACGATGACCATTGATGGATTTGGGTGGGCAGAGGCAGTGGTGATCGATGAGTGACGATCAATGATGATAGGCCACTACAACAGGCAATAACAAAGGATGGTTTGTAGCCGGTGATGATGACTAGTGACAACAACCAACAATAAAGCATGTAGCGATAGGCCATAGGCACAGCAACGATGCTAGAATTGGAAAAGCACAAAACAATGACTTCCTAGTGGATTGACTAGGGATAGTGGTGCCTCCTCCCTTCAATTTAATTCTTGCAACAATTAGACATATAACATTAATGAGCCGGCTCTTTTAATCTTTATGTGATTTGTTGCCCAAATCACATTAATAGGTAATCTAATTGATTCCTTACTAGATTTGATCCCCAAATCATGTGCCCCTTATTTAGGAGTATTTCACTTCTACCATATTAAAGCTCCATATGAGAAAAAAACTACTTGCCAACTTCTGTGATGTTCCCTTTGCCTTTACTTATTTTTTTGTTTGATATAAGCTACTTCTTGCTCCAAGAATAAATAATCAATAATAGGTACAACTTCTAACTTATCATCAAGCATTGAAGGTTCAAAGGAATTCAAATTTTTTACATTAATCACTAAATATATACCATGTATGGCGGTATTTCTAGTTGGCAAACATCATCTCAAATATTCTTGAGATTTTGAAATGGTGCATCCTTGATTGGCTTTAATTTTTCCCTTTTTCCTTTAGGTAATCTTTGCCAATATTTGAAATTGCCCAATTCAATATTGAGATATTTTCTATCAATGAGGTGAGGTGTAAGCTTTGAGGCGTAAGCCTCCAATTATACCATTAAATCAATAAAAAATGAAATAGTAACATACTAACATCAAAGTAAGATATCAATATAAGATCGGAAAAAATTTAAGATCATATCAATAAGTCTCTCGCACTTCCAGTTCAACATAAATAAGAAGTCTAGTAGATCACTTGAAGATTATATTCTAAATCCAAAGACTTCAGCCCACCCCCACCCCCACCCACACCCCCACCCCCCCACCCCCCTTAACCCCACCCCCATTACTTAGTGGGTCATTAGTGAAATAATCATTATATTGTGTTGTTTTTCCTCCTCCCTCATCCTCAATTGCGGTTCTGTGTGTGATCGACATCGATTTTGAGACAACTTGTAATTGGGAGTCAAATTGGTGCATGTGATTCTAGTTCTTGGTTTTGCTTGTTTTAGATTTAGTCATAGACAAATAACAAAATAGAATTTATTTTATGTTTAATATTTATAAATTAAAATTTTAATCTCTCTTAAATCCTTATTTTGAAGACTTGCACTTTTCACAAATTGCGTAGAGGTGTGCCAAATTAGGTCAAGGTGAGGCATACACCTCATGGCATTTTTCCCAATTCACGCTAAGGTCTTCCTTTTATTGTGCAATTTTAAATAATAATCTTTAATTAGATTCAACCAAATAACTTCTTCGTGGTAGTTGACATTAACATTGGTAGTCATGCCTTTCTTTGTACTTTTTGTTAGTTGTTTGGCTATTACTTCTTAACCAATGCTTTAATTTTGTGGATGCTCTTAAGAATTTTTTGAGCTCTTTCTTAAGTCAAACTTAACTCCAACATCTACTCTTAATTTTTCCTTTTGCAAACTTTTTTTTCTCTCCATATTTAGCGACGGTTCTCTCTTTTTTTGTAAGCATTTCTTATCAAATTGGTATCAGAGCTATTCGATCTAGGTGTCAATGGCTAGAAGTAAGGTCGAAGTTTTGGAAGGGGAGATCGGACAAATGAAATCTAAAATTTCGGATCTCCAAACTCATGTTTCAGATTTAAAAAAGTGAAATTTCAGTTGTCCATGAAAAGATCGATTTGAAATTTTCCATCCGGGAGGAAATGTTGAAAAAGTTGCTCAATGGCCAATCCAAAACAACCTCATATGAGATGGGTGAAGCCTCCGACAACCAAGGAAGTGGGGAAAATCCTAATCCGATAAGGCAAAGGGAAGAGTAGGAAGAGGAGATTATGAAGGAAGAGAGGAGAATGCCTCCTCTGGAGCCTATTCCTTGAGAGGAGTCATATAAAGGGTATGGGGAGAGGCATGAGGAGGTTGGGCATGAACGAAGGATTGCTGAATTTGAGAGGAGACAAACGGAATTTTAAAGGGGAAGGGCTAATTTGGATCCAAGGGGTGCCAAATTTAAAAGGAGAGGTGTTGAATTTGAAAGGAGAGTGGCTGAGTATGATTTGAGGGGTGTTGAATTTGAAAGGAGGTGGGAATTTGATGAAAGGGTTGGGTACGAATGTAGAAGGGATGATTGTTACACTTGGGGAATGTGAAATTATGGAGGGAACAGAGAGAACGGAGGCGATCCGAGGGTAAGAAAGCTGAAGACACCTATTTTTGATAGAGATGAAGCACATTGATGGATCTTCAAGGTGGAAATATACCTTTCCGTCAATAGTTTGATAGAGGAATGAGAGAATGATGGCAGCCGGATGTGCTTGGAGGGAAAAGCTTTAGCATTGTACCAGTGGAGGGATACGAGGCGACCCATACAGACCTGGAGTGAGTTTAAGGACTGCTTGTTGGAGCATTTTCGAACCAGCAGGAGAGTATACTTCTTTAAGAAGCTCGTCGCCATGACGCAAGAAGAAATAGTTGTGGAGCACTGTGAACAATTTGAGCATTTGACCAGGTAATTTGACAAGTTTTGGAGATTATACTAGAGGGGAACTTTATGAACGGTCTCAAACTAGAGATTCAAGCGGCAGTTAGAGTGATGATGCCTCGTGATTTGGGAGAGGCTATGGAGTTAGCTTAGTTAGCAGAGGATCATAGGCACCTGGAGAAAGAGGTTGGAGGCAGCAGCTCAGAAGGTTCGTACATGATGACCACCATCTTTTTGTCATCAAAAGAATCGACATTAGGTACTCTTAAGGAGACCCTCAAAGCAAAGACTGTAGGACTATGGGGAAAACTTCAAGAAACTCAGAGACGGAGCTACAGGAGAAGAGAGCGAAGGGGCTGTGTTTTAGATATGAGTAGAGGTATACATCGGCACACAAGTGTAAGGATCAAACTCTTCAAGTTCTCACTGTTTGTGATGACGAGGGAATGGAGGAGGGTATCGTCTTTCCTCCCAAATCACGATGATGCCTCTTGATTTGGGAGAGGCTATGGAAATAGCCCAGTAAGTGGAGGATCAGATGCACCTGGAGAGGGGGGTTAGAGGCAGCAGCTCAGGAGCTTTGTACAGGATAACTACCACCTTTTTGGCATTGAAAGAGCCGCCAGTGGGTACTCTTCAAGAGACCTTGAAAGCGAAGACTGTAGGAGGAAGACTAGGGGAATGCTTCAAGAAACTCACAGAGACGGAGCTACAGGAGAAGAGGGTGAAGGAGTTGTGTTTTAGATGTGAGAAGATATATATACCGGGGCACAGGTGTAAGGATCAAACTCTTCAGGTTCTCACTGTTTGTGATGAAAAGGGAATGGAGGGTGTCGTCTTTCCACCTTGCGGACAAGATGGGTCTTTGCGAGGGGAGTATTGTTAGACCGGTCCAAGAGGGGCCTATCCAGGAGGGACCGACTTTGCTTCTATCAGGGGTGGAACGCCTGTTTCACACAAAATGAGCCCGCCTCTTTGCGTGGGGTCCAACATGCATCAATTAGGAAGGTTTTTAGGTGGTTTAGGAAGAAAAATTCAAAGGAGGGTTTGTTTATAGAATTCCTTTCTGATTGTATTCTTTGAGTAGGATGTTTTTCTAGGGTTATGTTGTCTTGTCTTTTGCTGAAATTTGGAGTCTTCTTAGGTTTTAATTGGGCTCTAGCGGCGTCTAGAGATTGTGAGAGCTAGATCCTCCTCTCCAATTGTATCTTGTTGTTTTCTTCCACTATTATCAATTAAAAGAGGTTCTATTTTGTTTTTCCACCATCTACTCTTAATTTCTGCTTTTGCAAATTACTGAATTTCAAATTCAACCAAGGTTCTTTCTTTTTTCTACAAGCGTTTCCTATCAATATGATAGACTTTCATCCCAACTTTTGGATGCTTACGATTTTCCCCATAGTAAATATGCCACGATATTGTTCACTACCTTCATTTGGTCATCAATCTATCGGTGAAAGGTGATTTACCTCTTCAATCTATTATTCATCATGGCTTACATGGTCTCTTAGAATCAGCATAATAATCAACTATCTTCATCAAATATAATGAAATTGGATAATCCAAAGTATGTCAACACATGCTAGAAGAATAGTCTGCCTACCTAACTTGTGATTTGTTTTCTACAGGCATCAGAAAAATCAACTTTGAAAAGCTGTCCACAACCCATAGGGGTTGTTATGGCCTCTTTTATTTTTGGCTAACCTTCTAGAAAATTTATGGAAGTACTTTCCCACGTATGACTTGGTATGGGTAATAATCCTAGCTTCATATTTGCAGGTTTAAAGATGTTACAAAGTACACATCCTCTTTTGCGCTCATTACTGTATGATTGGCCAATAAACACTTTGTTGAAGCTTCTATAATATCTAAAATAATGGTTAAAAACTATTATCCATTGTCATGCAACAATGACGTATTAGATCAATTGAATGCTACAGCCATATTCACCAAGCTAATCTCATATATAGTTATAATATCAATTGAATGTTACAGCCATATTCAACAAGCTAATCTCATATATAGTTATAATTAAGTACACATTACTAAGATTGATACATGTAAAATGACTTTCAAAACTAGATAAGGGTTGCATAAGCGATTGGTTATACCACTCCAACTAAGAACACCCAATAATATTCATGACATTGACTCAAATATTGTCTACTTAGATGATATCCTAGTATATGCCATAAAATGGGAGGAGCACCTGGTGCATTGAAGGAAGGTATTACATATTTCACAAAACCACTTAGCTCCATTTCAACCAAAATAAGTTCAAATTTACCAAAAAGTATATATTCTTGGGATTTGAGGTGGATTATGGAGAAATCAAATTGAAAATGTAAAAGCAATAAAAAAGTAGCAAACATCATAGATAATAGCTTATATGAAGAATTTCATGGGAGCCTACCAATATTCTTGTACATTCATGTCATTTTTTAGCATTTTACCTCTTCGTTATATTCTTTAACCAAGGAAAATGTCAAATTTAAATGCTAATTAAAACAAGAGGATGGATTTCCCTTGTTATAAGACATAAGCAAGGCCCCTATGCTAGCCTTGTCAAATTTGCAACGACCATTCAAATTTAAGTCGAATGCCACTAGATATCCAATGATAGTAGTACTTCTCAAAAGGACATGGAAGGACTTGGAGAATGCCAATCCTTCAAATTTTGCTCTTAAAGGTAGCCTTTTTTAGAAAGGAGGGAAGTTGTGCATATAAGATTATGCAAATCAAGTCTAATGGGTTTTAGAGGTGGACCCAACCAACATGGTTGGGCATTTTGGAGAGAAGATATTATAGAAGCTTCATCTATAATATCTTCTCTCCAAAATGCCCAACCATGTGAAGCTTCTATAATATCTTCTCTCCAAAATGCCCAACCATGTTATTTTAGTGAGGGTGCTATTCCCTATTTCAATTGGGTTACATCAAGGATCAGCCGTAAGCCCATATCTTTTTTCTTTAGTCATCAATAGACATTTGCAAGAGGATGTACCTTGGTGTATACTTTTTGTTGATGATATTCTTCTTGTTGATAAGACTAGAGAGGGAGTTGAAGGTAAACTTGAATTATGGAGGTCAACCGTAGAGTCTAAAGGTTTTTGCTTGAGTAGATCTAAAACGGAATATATGGAGTGTAATTTTAGTAGTAATAGACCTAGTGAGGGGATTGTGACTTTGGGCGACAAGTCATTAATAAGAGTGCACGTTTTAAATATCTTGGATCTCTTGTTCAGAGTGATGGTGAAAAAGATGGGGATATTATCAGCAGAATTCAAGTTGGATGGTTGAAGTGGAGGAATGCATTAGACTTGTTGTGTGATAGAAAAGTACCTCTCAAACTTAAGGGAAAATTCAATAAGATGGTGGTGAGGCCTGCAATGCTTTATGATGCCGAATGTTGGCCATCAAAGAGAAGCATAATATTAAATTAAGTGTGGCAGAGATGAGGATGCTCAGGTGGATGAGTGGCTTTATTTACCCTTAGAGATAGGATACGAAATGAGCATATATGTGAAAAGGTTGGAGTAGCTCCAGTAGAAGATAAGATTAGAGAGAGTCGCCTTAAATGGTTTGGTCACATAAAACGATGGCCTCCCGATGAACCGGTTAGGAGAGTAGTGGTATTAGATTTAACTTATGTTAAGAAAGGTAAATGCATACCTAAAAAGGCTGGTTAGAAAATATTAGGAATGACCTTTCTTTATTAGATTTAAACGAGGATTGGACTTTTAATAGGACACAATGGAGAAAAATGATTCATGTAGCCGACCCCACGTAGTGGGATAAAGTCTTGATGTTGATGTTGTTGTATTTTAGTGAGTGTGCTTTGTCGACAATCCCCATGTGCCAATTTTTGGACCATGACAAATGTGTTCTACATGACAAATTGCTAAGTTGAATAACAACTAGTCTTTAACAAAGTTGTAACTTGCTTTTTGATCTTTTCATTTTCTATGATTAAGATCTGGTTCATCATAATATTTATCAGCGATTATTTGAGACCAAGTTTATATTATCTTTTTGTCATGGTGACAACCCATATACCTCTTGAAAGAAAAGTGCATACTTATCCTACAGTTGCTGTAGTTAGTCTATAGCTTTAATTAATATACATAGGGCAAGAATTGTTTCTTCTGTAATGACAGGCTTGCCAATATAAGCTAAAATTTCTATGTAGCATATAAAATTTTACCTACATATCCTGTTGTCACAACATCCATTATTGGTATACCATGGTCCTTTATAAAGATTTCCAATCATTAGCCATTTGACGGTGATAAGGATGGCAATACAACACTGCATACTTGTCATGCAGGTACAGACTATCAAAAATAATTTAAATGATGTCAGGTGGAACTACTTTGCACAACATCCTGTCCATATGATCCTCGGCAATTGCAAACTAAAATAGTCATTGGCAATCAATCGTCATCTTAAATCTCATTTGAATTCAACCCAAGGGATACGAGCTTGCAATATCCCAGCTTTTCCAACAGTGTTAGAAATGACATTCTTTTGACTGCCTATGTTGATGATGGTGCTAACCACCTCATACTTAACTTGAATCGTTAAGAGTAAACAATTCTTTTATATGCCCATATTGGGGGATGACCCCTTCACTTATTCTTCAGCCTAGCCATGAAGTTAGGGCTACTCCACCTTGTCTACATGGCTAAGCGTGGTGTTGCCTATGACTATTATAGTTATAAACATATCCAACAATTAAAAAAAATAATATATCATTATTTTGTTGTAATCGCTTCTTGGCCTTGATTTCCTTCATATGATGTTCGATCGATGATCCGATTGCACAAATGATCGTACGACATACTTCTCGGTCTAAACTGTGTGATTTGAAAATATTCATTGTTGATGACTTCCATAGAGAAATAGAACTATTCAAGTTTTAACTAACATAAGCTCCTCAATCATTCCAATATGATCCCACCTCAATTGGAAATTTGGAAAGATTTAACTAACACAATCTCATAGGCAATTTATTTGATCAACTACTATATTTGATTCCCAGATTAATAATTATTTCATAAAACAAAAGTCATCATACCAAATGAAATTTGGAAACTGCTATAACAAAAGTCATTGATGACCTTGAAACATGACTTCAATATCTTGGCCAAATACAGCCTATAAAACTTAAACCTTTCAACCAGCATCCTATGTCTTCCATGATACAGTTGGCATCATATCTTCTCGTAACAAAAAATTACAATGATAAGACTGATAATAGCAAAATTATCTAATTAAGGGACTGTGTGGTTGGAATACTTTAGCACCAACATCAAACCTTTATCCCACTACGTGGGGTCGACTAGGTTGGAATACTTTAGGTTGTAAAGTATTCGAAATGAAATTGTTTTAACAATTTTGGTGTTTGGTTGGATTAAAAAGGAATTTAAAGTAAAGTAAATGTACTGTAAACCATGCTAATTCATTTTTGAGGTTAAGCAAACTCGCCCTGTTTTGAGCGTGAAGGCTTTACACTACAAGCAAGCTTGCTTGATCATCGCTGATCGCCACCCGCCACCGCACCCGCCGGCGGCCAAATGTTAATTGGAGTTGACTCTATGGGACATCGATATGAACACAACATAGACGAGAGGGCACATCTATTATTGAATACACAAGACATGTAGATGGTATGTTTTATATGCTTCAAGTGCATGTGTTCTGCATATGTCAATTGTGATAAATCTCATTATTACATAGTGTCGGTAGATCGTAGAGCTGTGTTGTGAATTTCATTTTTTATTCTCAGTTTTTCAATCTGAACAAGAAATTTCTGGTACATGCCATAGAGATTTATTCTCGTTTGTTATTGTGCAGCACATTCAAGAAGAAAGCCCCCAAGGCCATAAAAGAGATAAGAAAGTTTGCTCAAAAGGCAATGGGAACGACAGATGTGAGGATCGATGTTAAAGTTAATAAGCTGATCTGGAGTAGGGGAATCCGAAGTGTTCCAAGACGGGTTCGTGTGAGAATTGGTCGTAAAAGAAATGAAGAGGAGGATGCCAAGGAAGAGTTCTATTCGCTCGTGACAGTTACTGAGATCCCTCCAGAGGGTCTCAAAGGGCTGGGAACAAAGGTTATTGATGAGACTGATTAAATAAATTTTATGAGGTCTTAAAAGTGGTTTTGTTGGGAGCTTTTATTGAGTTAGCATGTTCGGACTATAAGCTGTTTTCTAGTTTAATGTATTTCTGTATTGCTATTGATTACTTTCTATCTACTTGATATCTGATAACTAAAGACCAAGCCCTTGCGATCAAATCTGTTTCATATTTTTTATGTTTAAATGTTTTTTATTTGGTGATTTCTGTTTGGTTTCGGTTGAAGTCGATTCAAAATTCATTATTATTTCTTTTTTGCTTTTGCCAATTTATTTGGTTGAAACTAGGGGTGTCAATTATTGGAACTTTTATTTGGTCCGGTGAACGCACGTAGAGCTATGTTCGGCCGACACTAAGATCGCAGGCATAAAACGAGAAATACCGAGCAAATACTAAGCAATACCAATAATAACGAGAAATATCATTATGTGAAGACAAAATACCAAGCAATACCGAGTAGTATTAAAAAATACTGAGTTTTTTATAGAAAAACTCAATATTTTTTGGCAATACTCGTTATTGCTCGGTATTGGTCTTCCCAGAGTGATATTCCTCGTTATTATAAAACAATACCTAGCAATGTCGATCAAATACCGAGCAAAAATCAAGGAACAATCCTCTGATCGAACATAGATTTACGTCTGGTCAGAGGATGCAATAAAAGTTCCAATTATTGACCTGACTTGACAATCTGACTCGGAAATCGAGTTAGGATCGACCCGTTTAACAAACGGGCCTGGTTTGCGTTTGAATTTTTTATTCGTTCAGAAAAAGGGTCGGGTGCGGGTTAAATCGCTTACACGAAATTGACCCGGCTACCAAACTGCCTCGCATAGCTGCATCCGTTGATCCAACAGTCGCAATGCCGGTGTTTGCATCAGAAATGCAAATCGCAATGCTGCAACACCAATGATCGGTCTCGCCCTAGCCCTCGTCCCCTCGCCTCCTCTCGTCTAACAGTCGAACCGCAGAAGTGTGGAACCGCCTTGCGTGATCGTGTCTAATATACGAATTGCAGAGGCGGAGCACTAGGTCTCGCCATGGCCTCGCATTAGGCACGCCACAGGCCCATAAGCAACTAGCTCACATTGGTGCATTGCTCACGCAGGCGCGCTGTGCGCAGCTCTCGCCCTCACTGGCTAGCTCAAACCGAGCCATGGCCGAATCCCGATCTCAGATCTAAGTTCCCGGGTTTGCGGGTCGGGTCGGGTTAACCCGATAACCTGCATGAGCCTGTTCGGGTTGGAAATCTTCACCTGTTTAGCTAAACGGGTTAGGTTTGGGTCAACCCGTTTATGCCAGGGTCAACTCGGGTTGGACCTGAACCCGACCCGTTGACCCGAATTGACACCCCTAGTCGAAAGACAGAAAATTTTATACATTTTTGGCAGTTTTGTGGACGTTCAAAAGTGTTGCCCGAAATTTATTTACGTTGAATAAAAATTTACTAATATTTTGAAGGGAAATTAACATACATACTATATACCATCCTATTTATATATTTAACACCTAAAATTTTAATATTACATACATACCACCATATATTATTATAATATCAAATATACTATTCATATTTTCTTCCTAACATTCATATATTTCATTTTTACACTTATATTTAATATGAAAATAAATTATGGATGGTATGTATGTAATATTAAAGTTTTAGATGTTAAATATGTAAATAGAGTAATATATGATGGATGAATGTCCAAAGTCAACTATAATTCTAATTTTATATCTATTATAATTTAAATTTCAACTAGACAATTTTGCCAGGAATAATTGTAGCTAAATAAATTTTTTTACTTTACATTTAAAATATATATTTAAAAATTTAATACTACAGACGTAATTGAAATTGTAACTGTGAAAAATTGAAAATAGCCAATTATGTAAGTTATTTAACAAGCTTCTCAGATATCTCTTGATTTTTAGTAGCGAGCAGTCACATGTAACGTACAAATTTTATGTATTTATGAAATTAAAATTTAATTAATGTATTTATAATAATAATATGTGTCAGTTACATGAATCCTTTTTCTCTATTGTATTCTGTTGAAAGACAAATTCTCATTTAAATCTAATGAAGAAGGATTATTTTTAATATTTTCTAACTAAGTCTTTTTAGGTCTACCTTTACCTTTCTTAGCATTAATCAAATATAATACCTCAACTTTCCTAACAGGGTCATCAGAAGATTGTTGTTTTATATGACCAAACTATCTAAGACGACTCTCTCTAATCTTATCATCCAATGGAGCTACTCCAACTTTTTCACTTATATGCTCGTTTCGTATCCTATCTTTAAGGGTAATGCCACTCATCTACATGAGCATACTCATCTCTGTAGCAGTTAACTTAGTATTATGCTTCTCTTTTAATGGCCAACATTTGGCACTGTACAACATTGCAGGTCTCACCATCATCTTATAAAATTTTCCCTTAAGTTTGAGGGGTATTTTTCTATCACACAATAAGCCCGATGCATTCCTCCACTTCAACCATCCAACTTGAATTATGTTGATAATATCCCCATCAATTTCACCATAACTCTGAACAATAGATCTAAGATAAATAAAACATGTACTCTTATTAATGACTTGATCGCCCAAAGTCACAATCTCCTTACTAAGTCTATTACCATTAAAATTAACTCTATATATTCAGTTTTAGATATACTCAAGCAAAAACCTTTAGACTCTAAGGTTGACATCCATAATTCAAATTTACCTTCAACTCCCTCTCTAGTCTTTTCAACAAGAAGAATATCATCTGCAAAAAGCATACACCAAGATACATCCTCTTGCAAATGTCCAGTGAGAACATCCATGACTAAGGCAAAAATATATGGACTTACGGCTGATCCTTGATGTAATCCAACTAAAATAGGAAAATACTTGGTCAAACCACCTTGTGTTTGAACATAAGTAATAGCTTATGCATACATATCTTTAATGATTTGAATATAAGTGTTATTAACTCCTTACTTTTCAAGAACTATCCATAGCACTTATCTTGGAACTTTATCATATGCTTTCTCCAAATCAATAGTACGTGTTTTTATTTAAAGAGAAGAAAAACTATGTTTTGAGTACATGTTTTTATTGGGTTCTTTTTTCCCTTGAAACTGCCCAATTAATGGTAGTTTCAAGGAAAGTACCCAACCATTTGTGTTTTCTTTTGATGGGTGGTGTACACTAGCGGTGTAAGTGAGTCAAGCTGATTTGCGAGTTAGCTCAAACTTGACTTGTTAACGAGCTAGCAAGTCGAGCTTATTGAGTTTCGAGTTCGATTTCAAGTTGAGCCCAACTTGACTCAAAAGCTCGTCGATTGGCTCGATTAAAAAAAATTATAAAATTACTTCATCGAACTTCAATTAAAATTCAGTATCGCTTCGATGTTTTATTTCTATTATGCGATTATTGAAAGCTTGCTCGGAGAAACATCTCCTTATCGTGCCCTAGAGCAACGATGGGTGCGAGTTCAACAACCATCTTCCTCAAAATACATCGAAGGTTTCCTTGGTTAAGAAAATATAAGGAGCTCCAACTTATCCTGAAGGATTGATAGTCATATCTTTAGGTAAATTTTCATCCAAATTTACAAGAGAAAAAAAAAGTCTTGGCAATGAGGGACTCTCTCCTCTTTGTTATATGGCTACTTTAATGTTATTTTCTTCAACGAGAATTAGAAATCTGAACTCTCTATGACTCCTAATTTTATGTCATTTTATTGCATTGTTGCTACCACCTTTCAATTCTGGTTCAAGTTGTCGCTTGATTTTATATATTTTATGGTATAGTTTCTTTGTCATTGATGATGATGTTGTTCCCTTAATTAATCAAACATTCTCCCATTGGATTGTCATTTGGAAACCAAGGGAGTGAGATGCACTATGTTGATTATACCTGATTGATTATTTCTATTCCGAGTTTTAGCATTTGTATTTTTAATGATATTAAAGTTCAACAGTTCAAGTCAATAGCTATTTCGGCTCTCCCTTGAGTTCCTTCTCCACCACCTCTATCTGATGACCAGGATCCCTCATTTTTCTAGTCTGTGTTTTCTGTTTTCTATTTTTTGTAGTTTGTCTTGTGGTTTGTTTTAATTTCTATTTACTTTTTCTTTTGTGTGTCTAGGACTCTCTTTTTGTGATGACAAAAGGGGGAGTAGGATGTGGTAGGAAAAGGGTATGTGCTTGTAACTTTGAATTTCTAGTGAATTTGTTTTTCTCTGAGTTTTTCCTACTTGTTGTTTGTCATCATCAAAAAGGGGGAGATTGTTGCAAATCTATTTTCATGACTTATGTTTTGATGAATGACAAACACTGTTGATTCTCTTGGACTGCTTGTTGCTTCTAACTTTTCAGGAATCAAAGATTGGACGAACAGACGAAGCCAGTTCAAGATTGCGTAGGTTTAGGGTTGAGTCAGTCTGTACTTTATTTTTTCTCTTCTTGAGTCTATTTATAATTGTCAAAGAGACTGGATGCAAGTAAACCCGAACAACACACTTGAGAGATTAGAATTTCTATTTTTACTCAGATCGCGTAGGACGATATTTACATCCGTCTGGACGATCAGGACTAAAACAGAAAGTCTAAATATGAATTTATTAAGGCAGCGTCATTAAAGTTAAAATCGGCCACAGGACGATAAGCTCAGAACAGGATGAAGTTGCCCATAGACAATTAAGATATATTATTTTTAATTATTCGTCAGGACGTATATTGATCGGCCTGGACGATATTCTCAAATATGCCTTAATTGATCAAGAAATCAAGGAGTAATTAAGGACGATGATACGATCATATCGTCCTGGACGATCGCAGGATCAGCCAGGAGATCTATTCAAAAACTTGGTTACTAGGACGATAAATAATCGACCAGCTCTAATTCAGGTCGATGCTGCTGGTCTGATTTTCCTCTGATCTAGAACTGATCAGCCGGACGTTCAGTGATGATCGGCGCTAGACGATCAGCATTTTGTTAAGATCTTCCCTGTTTTGTGCATTCAAGCTGGCGATTGCTCTTGGCCGATCTTCTGAGTTTTGTATTGATCGGCCAGGCCGATGTCCATATCGGCCTGGACGATATTCTCGACAACTTGCAATTAATGAGCTCCTTTGAAGCTCTTCTATTTAAGAGCTCTTGTTCAACGTTTTGAAAAACATTTGGCTGCTGTCTTGACCTGAGAAGGCCTTGAGGAGAGAAAGAGAGAGAGGGAGAGAGAGAGGATTTTGTGAGGGGGAGCTTATGAGGGGATTCACAAGGGTTGTTCAAGGATCGCTATGCTTCTTCTTCGTCTAGAGTTTCTCGTCCATGGAAGGGTCGGTAGAGGTAAGGAGTAAGCATCTGGTTGTTGGTTCTCTGCCAGCTTCCAGAGGAAGCAAAAGGAGATATGTTCTCTGCCTTGCCGGGGTGGCAAAAAGGAGGTTCTTGTGAAGGCTTCTCCTCTTAGCCTTAGGGGCTAAAGGAGAGTCACGTTTGTAGTGCAATACTTGGAGGGTGCCTCCAAGGAGTGGACGTAGGTCAAGTTGACCGAACCACTATAAATCTCTTTGTTCTTGTTTTCTTGCTTACGCATTTTAATTTCCGCATTTATTTTTCTCGTGGTGTGATTTTGGTTTATGTGATTTTTGTTCTTTGTGAAAAGAAATTTTTAAAATACCAATTCACCCCCCTCTCTTGGTTAGCTTGTGACTAAGTTCATAGGGCTTAACATCCCTAACGAACTTTCAAGTGGTATCAGAGCACTTTCAAAACTCACTTAGGTTCACAAATCTAATCTCTAATTGACATTGTAGGGGTGCTCTCACAAAAGGCCTAGTGAAAGTATGTGGTACCTAGATAGTGGATGCTCAAGACATATGACTGGAGATTCGAAGAAATTCATTACGCTAGAGGCTAGGGTAAGAGATAAGGTTACACTGGAAGACAACACAATCAAGAAAGTGGTGGGCTCAAGTATAATTAGAAACTCAAATAATTTTATAATTAAAAATATTTTACTAGTAAATTGATTAAAGCATAATTTTTTTAGCATCAGTCAATTATGTGATAAAGACTTTGACATTAAATTTCAATTTACTGAGTGTTTAATCAGCATAAATAGAAATATCATTTTAGAATGTAAAATAATTAAAAAAAAATGTTTATATGCTAATTTGAATTGTGTTGATTATTCAAATTATGTATGTTTAACATCTATTGTTGCTGAATCCTACCTATAACATAGGGACATGAAAACTCTTAGGAAAATCACCCAAAAAAATCAAGTTAGAGGCATACTCAAACTAGAATTCTTTAAGGACTATCTTTATGATGTCTCTCAATTAGGAAAATAGGTCAAAACATTATTTCATCCCATTAAGGACATCAACACATTTAGGCCTTTAAAAATCATCGACAAAGACCTGTTTGAACTAGTTAGTACCGCCAGCATAGGTTAGAAGTCTTTTGGATATGTGATTATATACCTACATTAAATTTCCTAGAACATAAAAAATGAATAATTTGAGAAATTTGAAAATTTCTCCAGGTTGATTCAAAGGAAATTAAGATGTGAAAATATCAACTATATGTAGTGATAATGATAGAAAATTTAAATAGTATCCATTATTTTTATCATTTTTAGTTAGTAATTAAATCTCCATAATCAACATTTTTATTTCAAAAAACTAATTTTACAATTAGAGTAAACTATAGTAATTGATTATTCAAGAATATACTTTTTCATGGGTTTAACACTATCATTTTATTACTTGATTCAACATATATACTTGCATATATTAAGAGTGATTTGTTATTTTTCATATATTAAAAAAATTAAGTATTATTTAAAGAAGATAGAGCCTTAAACATTTTTTTCTATAATTCAAAATTACACTTCCCAACCCCCATCACACTACACTACTAGTAATGATATCTTAAAATCATTATGATTTCAGATAGCATATTTTGATAAAATTAGAGCTTTTGCTCGTTTCAGGGGTTGAATATTGAATATCCTAGAAAACCAAACAGCTCATTTCGTCTTTATCCATTTTTTTCTTTTGTGCTTCTGTAAACCAAAGATTTGATGCTTTACTTACATCAGCAAATTGTTTTTGCTTGAAATTGTACTTAAATCACCAGCAAACCTACCACTCAAAAGAAAATATTTATAGAAGTTCTTTAAGCAGCTGGCAATCCTCACCTTGCATACATTCTATCAATAAGCTATTCCATCAGACAAAAGAAAGTATGGGAAGAATTCTACAATCTACAACAATAATACTACATAGATTCTCTTTTCCTTCTAAAAAACAATTTCACCTTCTTGCTACCCAACGGCAGCTTTTTGGCGAGCAATCCAAGTAAATCTGATTCTCAACAAGCGCAACAACGCAGAGTTTTAGAAAATAATCTAAACTGAACCTAAAGCTTTCGTACAAGACAGATATACAGATAATACTATATACCTCATATCTTACAAACAATCAAGCATGAAAGTGCTCACTCGCACCACACATCACGTAGGAGTTTGTGCCTCACGCTTGATAATGAGTTTTGCATGGCCTTATCTCCTGATATTGCTGGGGAAACTGGAGGAGTTCGTTCAATTATGGAGGCAAGGGGATCATCCAGATCATCAAAGTCTTCATCGCTGGTATAGCCCTTCCTCTGCGCCATTGATGTCTTCCTCTGCAAATTTGAGGACTGGGCATCAAACTCTGCCACCTTTAAGGCCAAATTAGAAAGGTTGGGGTGGGAGTATGCGACCGGAGAAGCGGCAAATGGGAAATTGTTGTTTTGGTGTTCATTGTCTGATAGTCTTTCCTCTATTAGAGACTGATGGACAAGCGATGATTGCCACAACAGGGTCGTGTAAGATAAGGAGTAAACAATCAAAAGCTCAAAATATATTGAATAAACTAAATAAACAAAAGAATTTAAATTCAATTAAATTAAACAAAAAATAATATTAATTTAATATTTTATAGTAAATTAATATTAGTTATCAAGATTAACTTGAAAATGCACAACATTTAAAACTCTCATCTTTATCATCTTTGTCCCCTTTATGATCCAACCTAAAACCAACCCCATAAAAATGATAAAAAATAAATAAATAAGTTAAAATGTCGCTATGAGTGTTCATTGGTAAAGGCATTGATGAGATTATCATATTTGAAAGAGAAAAAAAAAATTGTCAAAATATCCATATTTAAATTAAATCTGCCCAATTCCCGGATTTAGTAAATCCAAGAATTTAAGTGAAACAGAGGAAACACAAGATTTAGAAAATTGCAGGATTTAAAATAACTTTTTCAGCCATTTTAAAAGATTAAGTTTAAATACTATATAAATCTTGCCACAAAATAGCCCCTTTACTGCCTATAATATTTTAAGCTCTGGCTTAAATTTGTATTATTTCCTTAATATATATAATCCAAAAAAAATTAAATTTTGAAATCCTCAAATGAGATGTTTCTCCTTATTTCAGGACCATAATTATAACAAATGAGGTGTCGATAATTTTCATTTCTGGACCATACCTCAGAGTTAAGCTCTTCAAGGACAATACCCGGCACAGGTTCTGGACAGAACTCATCAGGGGTGAAGTTGCACAATATCCGTGTTAATAAGGGCAAACCAATCGAGGGGCACACCTTAATATCATAGAAATATAAATATAAGCTCATGGAAATATTTCTAACTGAAAAATATAATGTTGATCAGACAATCACAGTATTAATCCAAAATTTCACCTCTTTCCTTATTTTCCTCTCAAGAAGCATATCTTTAGGAAGCATCAAAAGATCACTGAGCTGATTGAGGAGACCAAAGCATTTGGATTTAGTATCCTTTGTTGTTCTATCATCATCCTTGTTATCAATTCCTTCATCGTCAACAGAATTGTCCACATCCATGCCAAACCAATCAGTTAGCCATCTAGACCAACTGCCAATCTGTTGTTAAATGAACACCGTTCAAAAAATAGCAAACCTGAAATACCTATTCCTTGTCATAATGTTAAATGAAAATCCATACAAGAATCACATGATTAGTTTCTGTATCACAAAATGTAGGTATAATAAAAATAGATTACAACAACAACTTAAGCCTTTATCCCACTATATGGGCTGGCTGAATGAATCTTTTTTCTCTATTGTATCCTATTAAGAGTCAAATTCTCATTTAAATCTAAAAAAAAGAGTCATTTATAACATTATCTAATCAAATCTTTGTAAGTCTACCTCTCTTAAAATAGGCCAAATCTAATAATCTACTCTCCTAATCCTGTCATCAAAATGCCAACATTTTAAACCATCTAAGACGACTCTCTCTAATCTTAGCTGTCATTAGAGCTACTCTAACCTTATCACGTATATGCTCGTTTCACATTCTATCACTAAGAGCAAAGTCACTCATCCACTTGAGCATCCTCATCTTTGCAACACTTAACTTAATTGAATGCTTTTTTTAAAATGGCCAATAGTTTGTGCCATAAAGCATTGCAAGTCTCACCACCATTATATAGGATTTTCCCTAAAGTTTGAGAGGTACTTTTCTATCACACAACAAGCTCGATATATTCCTCCACTTCAATCATTCAACTTAAATTCTACTAATAATATCCCCATCTATTTCACCATCACTGTGGAAAAATAGACCCGAGATATCTAAAATGTGTACTTTTATCAATGACTTGATCGCCCAAAGTCACAATCCCCCCATTAAATCTATTACCTTCAACTCCTTATGTAATCTTATCAACAAGAATAATATCATTAGCAAAAAGGATACACTATGGTACATCCTCCTACAAATTTCTAGTAAGAACATCCATGACAAAAGCCAAAAGATATGGTCTTAAAGCTGATCCTTGATGTAATCCAATTGAAATAGAAAAAAATATGTGGTCCAACTTCCTTGTATTTGAACACAACAGCATCATCATACATATCCTTAATAACTTGAGTATAAGCATTAATAACACTTCTGTTCTAAAACACTCCATAGCACTTCTCATGGAACTTTATCATATGCTTTATCTATATCAATAAATATTATATGTAGATCCTCGTTATTCTCCCAATACTTCTTCAACAAACCTCTCAATAAATATATAGCTTCCATAGTAGACCTACCAAACATGAATCTAAATTGATTTTGAAAAACATTAGTATCACGTTGTAACCAATGCTTAATAACTCTCTCCCAAAGTTTTAAAAGTATGACACATTAACTCAATTTCTTTATAATTCGCACACTCTTGTGCTTCACTTTTATTCTTAAAAAAATGAATCATCATACTCCTTCACTCATCGGATATCTTTTGTCTTCAAAATAATATTGAAAAGTTTCGTAAACCAAAAAATTCCTTCATCTCCTAAAGTATTTCCACACCTCTATTGGAATATCATCAGGTCCAACTGCTTTTCCACACTTCATTTTCTTTAAAGCCTCTCTAATAGATATAATATAAATAGATTGAAGTAACAAAATATGTTCATGCATAGAAATCAATTGAGAGATTAAGAAAAAATGAAACGACTGGTTCTAGAAGTTTTGATTGAAGAGCACTCAACAGAGTAACATGCCAAAAAAGAGCAGCTAGAGAGCATAAGCAGGACATCAGTTTTCTATCCATCAATGAAAATTCTGGATTAGTACTTACCTATTTATGTCAATTTTAAGATCAAATGAAGAAAAAATAAATAAATAAGCAGTACACTATATGCTTCTTTCTGAATAAAGGTTTAAATCTAATTTATCATTATACTTGCCAATAAGAACATTAATATGGGATATACATTTTGTTCTATCCCTTTTCATTCCTCTCTATTTACACAGTAGTCTATCTACTCATCAACACATCTATCAACATTTTATACATGCACAAAAACAACTAAGTAAATGCTTTATAACCTGATGACCAAGAGTTGTACAATGACAATTGCTTTAATTTGAGTTATTCAGAGTTCATCCTTCCTCAAGAAAATTCATCCTAACATTCTCATTTTGCCACATTAAACTAACTGTATCTAAATGAGCAAGATGTCAAAAATGTTCCTTAGATCATTTACGAGGAGCTATTTTAGTCCTAGATAGTCTAATTTGTCCCATTTAGTTCATAGAATTCTCAAACTTAATCCAAATTTGATGGGGACATCAGATCAGCGTGGAAGGTTTATCAGAGACGTGGCCGCCGATCTACGATCATGATCGAGTCCTTGTATTTCTGAGTCATGATTGTATTTTATTTTATTTATGCATTTTCTTATTTTCTTAGGTGTCGTTATTATTTCCCTTTGTACCCCTTTCATGGGAGTGGTCGCATGTAAGCCCAAAGGGCAAGTTGGTCTTTTATTTTCTTGAGTCTTTGTACCCGGCTATTTATAGCGTCATTTCCTTTGTTTTGGGTTAATGGATGATTATTAAGATTTTTTCCTACACTTGTGTTTACAAATCCCTCCCTCATCCTTGGATGCCGCCGGCCATCATATGAGCAAAATCGGGATTTATTTCCTAATTACCTGTTAAGTACATTTAGAAATAATTCAACTTATTTCTGTTGCTCTTGGTCGAAATATCCAAAATCAAACATGCTTTATTTCTTTCCTATTCCACGTTTGGGTTTTGGAAAGAAATTCCCTGAGCCGATTTTTTTCTTCAAGTCCACCTCTTTAATATTTCCTATATTCTCATTATGATTTAGGAAACAAATTTCTGGATTTCTCCTCTCACCCGTAACAGCCAACCTTCCTATTGGGATCTCCTTAGAAATTCCTCCATAGTGCTTGATCTCCTCGTGAGAAGAGTTGGAAGCCAATACCTGCTGCTGGCTGAATTTTCCACGGACCCTCTTGGCTCTTCTCTACTAAATTTTCATAATCTACTGACAAGAATCTGAAACCAATTTCAGATTCCAGCATTTGGCCCTTTCCCTCCCACAAAACAAGAGAAGCTTCTTTCTTCACAAGACATCTGAGTACATCATCAAGGAGAAAGAGATTGAACATACTATTGAAGAGGACGTGGATGGCATCTTGTGCGTTCTAACGGAAGCCATCAACGAGCATGTTGAAAGCCTTGAGTGAAAGATCTCCACATCCCTTTGGCAAAGGTTTCTTTTCTCACTTGTGTCTTATTTGTTGGAGGTCTAAATTCTCGTTGGCTTGATTGTAATCGCAAAGACTCATCCAAGTGCTCTTGCTAAGCCTAGTAAATTCATAGGAATTGAGCGTTCTTTCTATGCATCCTAAATCTCGTTGTTAGATTAGGGATTAACTTGAAAACTACTATTCTATATTGCTTTTATTTTCTCAATTATTTTGATAGCTCAAACTTGAAGCATGTGATTTAGCCTACGCAATTGATCCACTCATTTGTTTTAATCGTCGTTTGAAAATTGCTTGTAATTTAGTTTCGAAATTGTTCTAATCTACTAGTTGTGCAATGCCCACATGAATCCATGAGCATGTCATCTAAGTAGTCCTGCATCAAAAATAATCCATTAACTGCTCAAATCTAATCTAAAATGATCCAACAAAAGAACTAATTAAATCATATTTGAGGAATCAATAAACTAAATTGAATAGATTTATAGTCTATTATAGTAGTCTAGGGCGTGACTAAAATGACATGGGACCATTTTAACTTTTTTTTTTTGTAACGAAATCCTACGCGGCCAAAAATATACTGGTTATTACCATCACATGATAACAAGAATGGAAACAAGAAAACAAGCACTAAATCTGTAAAAGAACAATTCGATTTACATAGTTAAGAGTTGTATACTGTAGAACTACAGTAAATGAAATAAATGTATCAGAGAATATTAAAAGCTTAATTGAAGTAGAATTTACAGAATTTTTAAGCTGAGCGCCAGATCCAAAGCTCAAATCTCCAGCAGGAACCGGAAGAACTTTTTGATCAACAATAGGGTCAGACACTGGATCTGTCGGAATCTCATTTGCTGATTCCCGCAAAATGGCATTAAACATGGCTACATCTAATCTATTGATACACTGTTCCATTACCTGTGAAAAATAAAAGGTAATGGTTAGTCTAACCAAATAAAACAGCTTGCTTGAAGCTCAAGTGTTCACTCTAGTGGCTATGATAGGGAAGCAGCGAGAATCGCATGCGAAGAGTTAATCACACAAATAAATGGTATCATCAAATAATTCCAAGGAAAAAAGGTATCATCTGTGCACCCTCATATCACCTAGATTGGGTTAAAGTCAAGTTAGCTGGCTCACTAGACCATGTTTAAGGTTAGTTGGTCGAATCAGAATGATCAATCTCTTGATGTTGCCAGGATTATACCAAACTCACCTCTGAATTCAAGTTGATCAGAACATCCAATTCCAGTGTATTCAACCTAATGACCGACCAGGCCTAGTCATCCAACAAGCATTCAAGTATTTCTTGAAAGCAACTCAACCCAACTCACCAAGGCAATTTGACCAAACAATTAATTTACTCGCCAACATTAAACAAATTTAAGTGAATTTGGTAAGCAACATCCCATTGATTTAGCCTCCATTGAGTAATTAACATTCTTTATGTATTTTTGGCTGCAAGACTCGAATATTTTACTTCAATAATTTTTTTAAGCCTTTAGGCTTTGCTTGGGACAATTTTCTTGTTGCTTTCTACAGGAACCTTTTAGTATAAAAAGTTTTAAAAGAAATGAGAAAATAGTGATTAAAAGCTACCCCAAATGAAACTTTAATGTACTTATGACTTATGTAATTCAAAAGTAGCATTTCTTGTAGCATTGTGTCTTGACCCGATCTTATAAAAATAATGGAAGGGTGAGCATGACACATTAAATCACCTTGGCTCAAGTATCTTACTTTCTAGAATCTAGTGAAATCCATTAGCTTTCACTCTAGCTTATCATTCTCTCTCACCAACCTTTCTCTTGCTTATTTAACCATTATTGTTTATAAGGTTCCTATATTATCAACATATAGATTTGAATCCAAAATCATTAGTTTAACAAACCATGGAAAAATTGGAATCAAAAGAGATCTGAGAATAAGTTAGAGAAAATTCTTAAATGCCATTTTTTGATGAAATAATAGAAGAAATTTGATAGATATTCAAAGTGCAAGAACACTAATAAAATAAATCATGCATTTGTATTGATATATCATTAAAAAATTTCACATATAGTTTTCATTTTACTTTATATCAAAAGATAAACATATCTTAATTAATGAAATAAGGATAAATTTTCATGCTAATTTATAGCAAATAATGATAAAAAATAAATCCAGTTAAAAATATTAAAATATAATTAAGTGGATCAGCTTTTAAACACAACCGAACTTAAAAAGTTAAATATAACTAACTTTTTATTTTGTATAAACAAATTATATCATTAAACAACTCCAGTAAAACAACTAGAACTATTTTTACGTGCCAATATAAAATAAAAATTGAAAATGGAAATGCACCAGTCTTAACAACACAGGCGAGCAACCACACTCATGCCTCCCAGCTCGAACAGGGCAAAGCCTAGAGAATGCATCGTGAAAGGCACTCTTCCATAAATCAACAGAAAAATTTCCTTGCTGAGGATCGCCCAAAGCAGGCCCTAACAGTTTGCCTACTCCTTTTATTTGGTAAAAATCCTCAACTGGAGGCTGCATGTGTGGAGTCAAGGCCTGAAAAAAGAGTGGAAGTAGACTAGAGTACATGATGAAGTATAGGACCAATTAGATTATTATTAATCATGAGTAACTGAGAGACAAAATCATCACAAATATCAAACCTAATGATCAATATTTCACATGTTAAATTGCTATGCGTTAATTAGAACAAAAACCATCAAAGGAAAAGCATACAATGTTTAAGTCTTATACCTGCCACCAAACTGATTCAACAGCCCTGGAGAATATCCAAGACTCAATCTTTTGAAGTGCAGCTATAAATGTGCTCGTCTCCTGCCAATCGTCTAGTTTGGGCACAAGACAAAGCATCTTTCCTTGCTTACCCCCAGAGATGTTTTTCCATTTCAGAGATTGTAGTTTACTGGCCGATTTGTTTGAACTATTTGAATCTGAAGATCTCATAATCATACTTGATGGAGATAAATGACCAAAAGTTTGAGTAATAATCCCCCTTAGGAAAACAATGTTTGATAACCAAAAAGTCAACCTGCAAAATGAAAGGAAGGTTGTACACGGCCTTTGAAATCAATGCAGAAATGCATACAGATTTGCAGTTACACAGCATCAGTACCTAGGCACATCATTTCCGCAGGATCGGGCAATCAAAACAAGCCCTGAAGCTATGTTCTTAGCAATACTTGCCCTCTTGTCCTGGCTCAAATGCTTGCAGGCATGAATGTATAGCCTAGTAAGACGTCGCCCAGGTGTATGGATCTTATGTGCTGAGCTTCCATGTTCTGGTACCACCGAGTAAAGAGAAATCTCAAGTGCAGCAACTTCCATGAGCTCCTCTTCAAGCTTCTCAATTTTGAGTTCCATATCTTCAATCTTTTGATAAGCACACACCTTGTCATCATCAAGGTTGTTCTCTTCCGTATCAGCAACGGAGTCATCAGTTCCACCGCTTTGATCACAAACAGGAGCATCATCTACATCTATCTCCTTGACCTCTTCAATAGTCTTATCATCAATTTCCTCTGATACTTCAGATGAAGGTCTTGAAGGAAATGTGGCATCCTCTGGTTTTTTATTGTCAAGGCTTTTGTGGGTGGAAGCAACCTTAGTGGGCTTTTGAGATCTCTTGGATCCATTATTTGATGTCCTAAACTGCAGCTTCTTCTGTTCTTGACGATTACTGCTAACTTTAGTTGGGCGAAGATAGCTTTCACCCGATTCTTTCTTTGAAAGTTTTTTGGGAACTCTGGAGTTCCTTTTTACCTTGCCATCTTCATTACTATGTGATGAAAGAGAATCTTTTGCTGGCTCATAATCCGAGTCTACTTCATTTCCGTGTTTATCTTCTATTTCGATGTCTGTATAATGGTCATCTCTTTCCATCCCATTCTCTTTTGATCCCGTATCACAAGCACTTGCTTTGACTTCTAACTTGTGCATATCATCTCCATGATTTATAGCCATAATTTCAAACTCTTCCAATGACTCGGTGATAACCTGATGAACACACGAGAGCAATCCAGCAATATTACATATAACATCAATCAGACAACACATAAAGGTACAAGACAAGATGAAAGATCTTTCATGTAAATCACAGTCTACTGCCCTCTTACAAACTAAAAACAAGAATTTTCTAAAAAATAACAGTTAAATAAGCAGAAAGACTCCTTTAAAAAGCATGCAAGTCGCATAGAAACTGCTTCCAGACATTTCAAGCAACAACTCTGCATTTAAGCCAATCTTAAGGGTTCTACAATAATTCAGCGGGAGTCCCACAACCACATATAGTACAAAGATATCAGTTTAACGTGCAAAGAGACTGTTAACCACATACATGCAAATAAAACAATAACAACAATTACATCAAGCCTTTATCTCACAACCTGGGATCGGCTACATGAATCATTTTTTCTCTATTTATTCCTATTAAAAGTTAAATTCTCATTTAAATCTAATAAAAAAAATGCCATTTATAAGTCTTTCCAACCAATTCTTTTTAAGACAACATTTACTTTTCTTAACATAAGCTACATCTAATACATCTACTCTTCTAACCGGGTCATCAGAAAGGCGACATTTTATGTGACTAAGCCATCTAAGGAAGCTCTCTAACCTTATCTATCATTCGAGCTACTCAAACTTTGATGGACCGGTTCACTTATGGGAGGCGGGCGGACCGGCTGGACAAAAAGGGGCCCACCCACTTAAGTGGGGGTAATTTGGGGATGTGAGGGACTTTTGGATTGTATGAAGGGGGCCATTAGGGTTTAGTTGGAGGCATTATGAAAAGTGTATTCTCTTTCTAGTTTTCTTCTTCTAGTTTCCTTCTTGTTCTTTTCTAGGGTTTTCTTGTGGGAGATCTTGTCCTTCTCGAAGTGGACAAACATATCTTGTTTTCTCTTGGATGTCTAATGCAAATGTTCTTGTTTTTCATCTCAACAATCTTGTGATTATTTCTCCTTGGTTTTGGTGGAGAACTTCCTCTCTTTTGGGGGAAATTAGGGCAAAACCGAAATTGTGAAACCCTAGGGCGTATCAATTTGGTATCAGAGCTCTCGATCCTAGACGGCATGGCATCAAAGAAGGTAGAAGTTTTGGAGGGGGAAATGGGCCAATTGAAAGAGGAAGTGGGTGAGAAACTTTCTTCGTTGGAGGGAAAATTCTCAACCCTAGAGGAGAGATTTGGGGGAATGGAAGAGATGATCCGGAAATTGTTAGAAGCCCAAGTTGTTCCATCAAATCCTAAGGAAAAAGGGAAATCTCCGGTGACAAACCCTAACCCTAACCCTAACCCTAATTTCCCAATTAGGGAAGAAGGAGTAAATCAGAGTGAAAATGGCATGCAAGGGCAATGGCCAAGGGAAGGGGGAGAAGGGTCTGGAGTGGGCGGCCTTTGGGGAATGACCGGTGGTCAAGGGGGCCGGCCACACATGGGCTCGGTGGGCCTCCACAGCACACGTGAAGGGTGGCCGAATCAGATGGGGGGATTTCCGGAAGGGAACCGTGCCACGTGGGAGCAGGGAGGAAGAAGGGATGACTACGGCATGGGTTATGGTGAGCCAAGAGAACCACCATGGCGGGGGATCCAAAATCCTTACCCGGGGGAGAGGAGGGGAAGACCACCGGGGGAGGGATTCACTCAGGGGACATGGGGAGATGGAAGACCCTTCAACCGAGCCGACAACCGCATGAGAAAATTAAAGCTTCCTATTTTTGAAGGAGAGGATGCTTATGGGTGGATCTACAGGGTGGAGCGCTACTTTGCAGTGAATGGCGTCACAGAAGAGGAAAAGTTGATGGCGGTTCCGATATGTTTGGAGGGAAAATCATTGGCCTGGTTTCAATGGCTTGAAGGGAGACAACATGTTAGGAGTTGGGAGGAGTTCAAAGACCTCCTACTTCATAGATTCCGGGTGTCTAGCGAGGGTACATACTATGAGCAGTTTCTGGCTCTAGTGCAGGAGGGCACAGTGGCAGAGTACAGGGAGCACTTTGAGCTACTCTCAGGCCGATTAAGAGGGATTCCAGATGACCTTTTGGAGGGGAATTTCATGAAGGGGTTGAAGCCCCACATCAGAGCAGCCATCAGAGTAGTTGATCCACATGGGTTAGTGAAGATAATGGAGACTGCACAGCTGGTAGAGGACAAGCTGAAGGTGGAGCCACCGAGGAGATCAGGGGTATCTTACCCCACTTACCGACCACCACTCATGACAGGAGGCCCAAAGGCGGCTACCATCCTTCCTCCTAGGGAGGTAGCCAAGGAGAAAACCACTATGGCAGTGAACCAAGGGGGGTTCAAAAGATTGACTGATTCAGAGCTGAAGGAAAAAAGGGCCAAGGGCCTTTGCTACCGATGTGATGAGAAGTTTACACCAGGACATAGGTGTAAGGAGAAGACACTACATGTGATCATAGTGGGGGATTCAGAGGAGGAGGAAGGAGACACAGGGGCAAATGAGGAGGATGGAGAGGAGGAAGAGCACCATCATTTGGCTATGGTGGAGGTCTCACTCAACTCCATAGCCGGACTGACATCGCATTCCACCATGAAGCTGGAAGGGGAGATTGCAGGGTACAAGGTGATGGTTTTGATTGATAGTGGGGCCACCCACAACTTCATAGCTTGCAGATTGGTGGAGAGGGTGGGACTACCGGTGACCCAAGGGAGAGGGGTAGGAGTTATTTTGGGCACGGGGAAGAAGGAGCGCTGTAGCGGGCAGTGTAAGGGAGTGACCCTCACATTGCAAGGGGAGGAGACAGTGCAAGACTTTCTATTGTTGGACTTGGGAAGCACTGACGTGATACTCGGGATGCAGTGGCTCCAGTCCTTGGGTGAGATGAAGGTGAATTGGAAGAAGTTATACATGGAGTATGGAAAGGGGAGCAGGAAAGTGACACTACAGGGAGACCCCAGTTTATGCAGAGCCAGAGTGGCCTTGAAGTCCATCTTCAAGACTTTGAGAGATGAGGGAGAGGGCTATTTGATAGAACTACAGCAAGTGGGCAGGGAGGAAGAAAGAGAGCCAGAAGTCATACCTGAGGTGATCCAGGACCTTCTACAGCAGCACTCCTCCGTGTTTCAGATGCCCCAGGGGTTACCACCTGTCAGATCCAGGGAGCATGCTATTGTGTTGAAGACCGGGGTAGCACCCGTCAGCGTGAGACCCTACAGATATCCTCATGCTCAGAAGGAGGAGATTGAGAGGTTGGTAGCAGAGATGTTGGAGGCTCAGGTGATCCAGCCTAGTGTGAGCCCATTTTCCAGTCCTGCACTCTTAGTGAAGAAGAAAGACGGTAGTTGGCGATTCTGTGTAGACTACCGGGCCCTCAACAAGGAGACTGTGTTGGACAAGTTCCCTATTCCTGTGGTAGATGAACTTTTGGATGAACTTGGAGGAGCCACCATCTTCTCCAAGGTGGACTTGAAGTCTGGTTATCACCAGATTAGGATGAGGACTGAAGACATTCAGAAGACGGCCTTCCGAACACATGAGGGCCATTATGAGTTTCTGGTGATGCCGTTCGGGCTCACTAACGCTCCCTCCACTTTCCAAGCCCTGATGAATCAGGTCTTCCAGCCCTACTTGAGGAGGTTTGTTTTAGTCTTTTTTGATGATATATTGGTGTATAGCAAATCTCTGCAGGACCATATCACCCATCTTGGGGTGGTACTCACGACCTTATTGGAGCATCAGCTATATGCCAACCAGAAGAAGTGTTCTTTCGCTCAGAAGGAGGTGGAGTATCTGGGACACATCATTTCAGAGAGTGGGGTGGCAGCTGACACCACCAAGATAGAGGCCATGGTGAAGTGGCCTACACCAAAATCCCTTAAAGGACTAAGGGGATTTTTGGGACTTACGGGCTACTACAGGAGGTTCATCAAGGGCTATGGTTCCATAGCAGGTCCTTTGACTGATCAGTTAAAAAAGGACAATTTTCAACAATGGCCATCAGTTCCGCTCATAACTGATTTTAGCCTTGCTCTATTTGTAGATTCGGCTGAAGAAAGCAATGCGCTTGATTCTGCATGAGTACCGCTCCCAAACCATCCTCCTGAAGCTCAGCTCATCACAAACTGTTGGTTGAAATCTGGAAGTGCCAAACCGGGCACTAGCCATGGCTTTCTTCAGGCTTCATGGCCCTTCCGCTTTTCATCTCCCCCCCTCCCCACCTTCCCCACCCCCCCCACCTCCCCCCCCCCCCCTCCCCCCCATCATCTCCCCCCCCTCTCCCCCCCCCTCCCGCCCCCCCTTTCCTCCCCCCCCTTCCTCCCCCTCCCCCTGCCCTCCCCCCCCGCCCCTTCCCACCCCTCCCTCCCCCCACCCCCCTCCTCCCCTCCCCCTCCCCCCCTCCCCCACCCTCCCCCCCCCCCTCCCCCCCCCCCATCCCCCCTCTCCCCCCCCACCTCTCCTCCCTCTCTCGCCCCCCGCCCCCCCCCCCTCCCCCCACCCCCCCCCCGCCCCCTCCCCCGCCCCCCCCTCCAC
>NW_021319518.1:2899429-2966312 GCF_001605985.2 Dendrobium catenatum | reverse complement strand
TTTTTCATCCCAACAATCTTGTGATTATTTCTCTTTGGTTTTGGTGGAGAACTTCCTCTCTTTTGGGGGAAATTAGGGCAAAACCGAAATTGTGAAACCCTAGGGCGTATCAAACTTTTTCACGTTTATACTCATTTCGCATTCCAACTCTAGGTCTAAAGCCACTCATCCTCCTGAGCATCCTCATATCTGCAACACTTAACTTCATGCTTCTCTTTTAATGGCAAAAATTTTGCGCCATAAAAGCATTACAGATCTGACCATCTGATAGGCTAGTCCCTCCTAGATCAATCAATGTTTCACCGGTCTCTCCTAGATTGGCCAAATATTATGTAAGGAGGCAGGGAAAAACCAAGTGGCACACAAATGAATCCCACGCCCCTTAGGGTGGGGCCCAAGCAAAATTTTCGAATAGGAGGGGGTGATTAGGAGGAAAAATTTAAATATGCGGAGCTGGTTTGGAATTTGATTTATATTGTTTGCTTTAAGTAGCTTATTTTTCTAGAGTTAGGGTTATGTGTGTTTTGCTGAAATTAGATTATTCCTAGGGTGCTTTGGGCTCTAGTCGACAGCTAGGGATTTGGGAGAGCCTGATTCTCCTCTTTAATTGAGGATCCATTATATCTTGTTGTTTTCTTCCATCTATCATCAATTAAAAGGATTTTCTTTATTATTTTTTTCTATTCGTTCTTCTTGTGCATTGAGTTGGGAGCGCTGAAATTAAAATTTCAATTAAGGGTTATTTGATTTCTACTAGCACTTCCTATCAAATTGGTATTAGAGTGATGTCCTGGGATGAAATATAAGTCTTCCTCGTTGATTTATGTGACATTTTACCATCTGAATGCGTTGATTGTGCTGTTTGAAGACCAGATTCTTTGTTTCTTAGCCAATTTTTGTTGTTTGGAGTCTAGAACCGGGTACATATGACAGGAAGAAATTTAGAAGTATTGGTAGAGGAGATCAGATAATTGAAATTTGAAATTTCATTCTCCAAACTCAATTTTTAGATTTGAAAAGTCAAATTTCAGCCGTCCATGAGAAAATCGATGTGGTGATAGTTTTCAACCTGGAGGAGATGTTGAAGAAGTTGCTCGAGTGCCAAACTAAAAAGACGTTGTTGGAGGCAAGGGAAGCTACCGACAACCAAGAAAGTGGGGAAAACCCTAATCAAATAAGGCGAAGGAAAGATCATAAGGTGTAGATATTAAAGGGGGAGGAGAGAACGCCTCCCCTAGAGCCTACTCTTAAGGATGAGTCGGGTAGAGGGTATGGGGAGAGGCATGAGGGGAATGGGCATGAACGAAGAGATGCTGAATTTGAGAGGAGAAGAGCTAATTATGACTGAAGTGGTGCTAAATTTGAAAGGACAATGTGGGAATTTGATGAAAGGTTTGACTATGAGCGTAGAAGGGATGATTGAGACACTTGGGGGAACTACTCCCTTGGGGAATGGGAATTTGTGGAGGAAATAGGGGGAACAGAGGAGATCCAAGGATGAGGAAGATGAAGATGCCTATTATTTAGGGAGAAAATGCACGTCAGTGGATCTACATGGCGGAAAGATACTTTACCTTCAATAGGTTGATGGAGGAGAGACCAATGACAGTTGGGATGTGTTTGGAGGGGAAAGCATTGACATTGTATCAGTGGAGAGATACTAGGCGACCCATACGAACCTGGAGGGAGTTTAAGGACTTTTAGCAGTGATATTTCCAAACCAATAGAGGAGGGGATTTCTATGAGTAGTTATTCTCCCTTACGCATGAGGGGACAGTAGTAAAATACCATGAGCAGTTTGAGCACCTAGCCTGTAGGTTGGATTGACTTCTAGAGATTGTACTGGAGGGGAACTTTATGAAAAGGCTCAAACTAAAGATTCGAGCGACAATTATAGTGATAAGGCCTCATGATTTGAGAGAGGTTATGGAGCTAGCCCAATTACTAGAGAATCAAAGGCACCTGGAGAGAGGTTAAAGGCAACAACTCAGAAGGTTCATATAGGATGACCACTACGTTTTTGGCACCCAAGGAGCAAATATCAGGTACTCTTAGGGAGACCCCGAAGGAGAAGATTATAGTAGGGAGACCTAAGAAAAATTTCAAGAAACTCAAAAAACAGAGTTATAGGAGAAGAGGGTGAAGGGGCTTTGTTTTAGATGTGAGAAAATGTATACATCGAGGCACCGATATAAGGATTGATCTCTTCAGGTTCTCACAGTATGTGAGGGGAGGAAATTGAGGAGGGAGTTGAGAGTGAAGCATCAATTTCTATCTTTCCACCATGTGGATAAGTCGGATCTTTGGGACGGGGATATTGATAGACTGGTCCCTCCTAGATCAATCCATGTTGGGTATCGACCAAATGTTACGTAAGGAGGTGGGGTGAAATCGAGCAGGAGCAGGGTAGAACTGAGCAGTGCACAATGAATCTCGTGCCCCGTAGGGTGGGGCCTAAGGGAACTTTTCGAATAGGGGGAGGTGGTGGCTAGGTGCAAAAATCCAAATATGAGGGGCTATTTTGATATTTGATTCCTATTATTTGCTTTAAATAAGTTGTTTCCCTACAGTTAGGGTTATGCGTTTTGCTGATATTAGATTATTTCTAGGATGCTTTGGGCTATAGTTGGAGGCTAAGGGTTTGGGAGAGCGGATCCTCCTCTCCAATTGAGGATCTATTGTATCTTGTGGTTTTATTCCATCTATAATCAATTAAAAAGATTTTATTTGTTCTTCTTATGGATTGAGTTGGGAGTACTGAAATTAAAATTTCAACCAAGGGTTATTTGATTTCTACAAGCACTTCCTATCACCATTCTTATAGAATTTTCTATTAAGTTTGAGGAATACTTTTGCTCTCTCTCTCTCTCCTTGTCTCACTTATTTTCTTCACACCATTCTACTTCATAATTAACAAAGAGATACATTTCTACAATATGAAAGGATGCAACCATTAAAGTTAAACATGAAAAACTAGAAAGAAAATCACACAACCTGACTTGCAGCATTATTGTTTAGAGTATTGCGACACTCCACTCTTTGTTTATAGCCTAACTAGCCTCGTCGGTGCGCTGGCTTTGGAGAGCCACCGTACTCTGGTCTCTGTCTCCAAGTCAAATGACACTGTGTTTCATTCTAAATCAATTCAGTGCATAAATGTACATCATAACAATGCCCTAATGTACAACGCCATGGGCATTGCATGGTTGTAAGGAAAAAAATTTCGAAGGCCAAGGCCCCCAAAACTCAAGCAGGGGGAGGCTTCCCTGCAACCTCCCTAGCAGGCTTGACCAACGGGATTGAAATCTGAGTTAATATAACAACCCGATTGATCAATATAATCAAATTCCACATAGAACTAATAATCTCTCACTTGAAAATTGATTATGATCAATCCTTCTGATCATAATTTTTTAACTAATTGATTATGACTACTAATCTTTCACTTTAACAACAATTTTAGTACATGTAATGTGTATCACCCTTGCCCTCCAATTTATTAACTATTACTATTTTTTGTCAACACGCCTGCAAGATTCAGGTTAATCTATATTATCTATAAAGATAGTTGATCATCTTCTAGAAGCGATCTGATGAAATGATATTAAAGCTAGATGTGCTTCGTCTTAACATGGAATGGTACATTCTTGACTAGATGTAAAACGCATGCTGTCACTATGTAACTTTTCAATCCTTTGCACTTTGTCAAGTTCTCTGCCATTGAACTTTACGATTATATCATCTCATTGCTATCCTCAATAATAACAATGTACTCAATTTTTGTGGTTAAGAGAACAACAATCTTCTACAACCTGGAAACCCAACTCACTACAGTATTTCTTAAAGTGAAGATATAATCAGTTGTGCTACACCTATTATTAAGATCTCCAACAAGATCAGAATCTGCATACCCTTGCTAATTAATTCTAGTATATCCAAAGAAAATAGCTTTGCCAACTGATCCTCTCAAGTATTTGAGGATCTACTTAATTACTTCCTGATGAAGTTTATGTGTTACTCATGAATCTACTGATTAATCCCACTACATTGTCTCATATAAATCACAACATATATCAAACTTCCAACCATTGAAGCATACAAAGTCAACTTCAGTTGTTCTAACTCCTAAAATCTAAGCAATTGTTTATTAGATAGTTGAAAGTGACTATCTAAGGGAATGCAAACTACTTTGCCTCACTCATGTTGAATCTTTATAGCACCTTTTCAACATACTCAACCTGATAAAACTTAAGTGTATATGCATTTCTATCCCAGCTAATTCTCATACTAAGAATATTCTTCATTGGACCCAAATCTTTAATTTAAAATTCTTTTGATAATTGCTTTTTCAACTCTTTTGTTTTCTCCAAATCTAATTATGCAGTCAGCATATCATCCACAGACAAGAATAATAATATATAACAATTATCAAAATATTTGATCAGATAGTAGTGATCTACCTGGCACTTTGTGTACCCTTATCTGACATAAACCTGACAAATATTTTATATCATTATCTTGGAGCCTGTTTTAGCTCATACATGCTCTTTTTAAACCTCTACATGAAATATTCTTTACCTGTGACCACATACCCCTCAAGTTTCACCATGTACAACTCTTATTCCTGGTCACCATGAAAAAAATATTATCTTTATATTCATTGTCCTAGATGTAAATTCTCAATTGTTACTATGCTTAACACAACTCTAATTGTGGTCATTTTTATCATTGGAGAGAAGATTTTATTGTAATTTACTCATTCCTTCTATTGAAAAACTTTAACAACAAATATGGCCTTGCAACGCTTACTACCATCATGTTTTTTTTTTCAGCCAGTGAACTCATTTATTCCGCAGTGCTTTCTTGTAATTTGATTTTATCAACTCTCAAGTCCAATTCACCTTAAGCGAATGCATCTCATCATCTATGGCTTGTTCACACTTTTTTAAATCATCAATTTAAATGACCTCATCATAATACTCTAGATCACCACCATCTATTATCAATAGATAGTATAATGAAGGAGAATACCTTGGTGCTGGTCGATAAATTCAACTATATCTTCTAACATCAGTAGCATGGGTCTGAGGAACTCTCTGTGTTTCATAAGCTTAACCACACATCCTATCTTTGTCTTTTTTACCATCCTCCTCCATTTCAACATACTTGGAAGAATTTTTTGGAGTCTCGTTTCTATCATTATACATTTCATTGTCTTTGAATATGACATCTTTGCACTTGATGAATTTATGATTTTGATAATCCCAGAATTTAAAGTCAAATTCACTTGAGCTATATCAATTGAACATACACTCAATAGACGTTGGATCAAACATATTCCTAGAAAGAGTTTTAGGTTAGATGAGCTTACCTCCATACCACTCCAGACTTTCTCAGGTAAACACTCAATCAGAGAAATTGATAGACCATGATTGATCAAATAAATTTTAGTATCCATTGCATCTGCCTAGAACTTTTTTGTAAGACTAAAATGCAGTTTCATGCTCTTGGTAAGCTTAGTGATAGTACTATTCATGCGCTTTACAAATACAAAATCATGTGTGTGTGTTCTTGGAATAGAGAACTCATGTCTGATCTCATTCAAAGCATAATACTCTTTAAACTTCTTATCACGATATTCATCACCATTATCTGATCTAAGATATTTCGACTTCAAACCTTTCTCATTCTCAATAACGGCCTTTCATTTCTTAAAAAAACATCAACACAACTGATTTGTATTTTAAAAATTTACCAATAGATTTCTGATGCAATCATCTAAAAGTAACAAATATAAAGACCTTTCTATAAAAGAAACTTGAGCAAGACCTCATACATCAATATGCACAAACTCTAATGTGTTTAACTTAACCTTTGAACAAATCTTTGAAAAACTAATCTTTTGTTGCTCGTCATATACACAGTCTTCACAAAAATCTAAATCTATAAATTTTAAACTAGGAAGCTTTCCTCTAGTAAGAAGTGAATGCATACATTTCTTATTCATATGGCTAAGGCTACACGATGCCAAAGACCTCTATTAGCATCTTAATCAACTACTCCAATAGAATATGATCTTTTGTTGAAAACATATGGGGCGCCTTCAATGGTGCCATGGCTATAAACGGAACGCATTTTATCACCTTCCATGAATCTCCTGTAAATGATATCATATAGTTTGAGTTTGTAAGTCGACTCACAAAAACTAAATTCTTTTTCAGACAAGAAACCAGCTTAAAATCCTTGAGTCTTTAAATTGATCCATATGAAATTCTCCTATCAACATCTCTCTATCCTATAAAACTGCAGGGCTTATTGTCCCCCATATATACTTTATCCACATCACATGGATTATAGTTTATGAACGCATCCTTGTTAGAACTTGTATGAAATAAAACATATGAATTTATAACTCAAGATTTAAAATTATTCACAGATAAAATCAAAGAATCACTCTAAAATACTTCAATAAATAAATTTACAGAGTGACTTTTATATTAACCTTAACCACTAGCTTTCTTAGGAACAATACAGGCCTTCTTCAAGTGAACCCTTATTTTCACAATTCTAGCACATAACTTTTAATCTAGAAAAGTAAATTTTTCTCATGGATTTAAATCTTTCTCTACTTTAATTTCTGTCTAAACCCCTTCCTCTAGTTTCAACATTTAGAGCAAAATTTAAAAATTCATCATTCGCATTCCTACGAATCTCTTCATTCAGCACTAATTCCACAATGTCCTCAAAGTTAAACATTAAACTTTATGAAAAATTACTCACAATAGTAATCAACCCATCTCAACTATCTGAAATACAAATAACACCAGCAATACTCTCACGTTATCATCAAACTTGATACTAACAAAGCATAACTTCATCAAAAAACTTTGTTTGAAGTCTATGACTTCCCAAACATCTTAGTTAGTGAAATGATGAGATCGACCATAATCTTCTCATTTACAATGTTTAAAATCATAGATGAGAAAAGTAAAAGTTGAATCAAACATAAGCCTATCTGGTCATGAACCTCTTATTCCTATACAATTATCAATTCAGGCTTTTTTGTGATTCCAACTAACAATAAAGAAAGTTTATTTTGATAGAACATATCTTTAATTTGCATCTTCCAAAAAGTGAAGTTTGAACTATTGAACTCCTAAATCTTGTATCTTGTTTCATCAACCATTACTCCCACTTGAATCGAAGAATGTGACTTTGATACCTGTGATTGAGGAAGAAAAACCATTCAAGGAAACAAAGAAGAAAAGGAAATAGCATAAATGAACACTAGGATTTAATGAGGAAAAACTCAAAATCGTGAAAAAAAAAATGAAGCCACACTACACTAGGAAATTCACTATTAAAATTAGGAAAAATTGTACAAATCTCTCTCTCTCTCACCCTCTCCATGTCTCACTTCTCTTTTTCTCACTATTCTACCTCAAAACTAACAAAAAGATATACTTCTACAATATGAATAGACACAATACTTCAAGTTAAACATGCAAAAAAAGAAAGAAAATTGCCCATCCCTACTTGCAGTGCAAGGTTTAAAGTGGCGCTCCACTCTCCATCTCTAGCCCCAACTCACATCACTAGATTGGGAGAGCTATCATGCTCTGCTTTATATCTCCAAATCAAGACTATAGTGCTACCACGCTGCATCCTACTATGTTATAGCGCACAAGTGTACTATACTGTAGTGCTCTAATGTACAATAACGCAATGTTGTATAGTTGTACGAAATAAATTCAATGACAAGGCCCCTCTGTAACCCCCCTGCGAGCTCGACTAACAGAATTGTGGTTTGAGTTAATAGTACAACTCGATTGATCGGCAAAATCAAGTTCCACACAAAACTAACACTAGTCGTATCAAAAAGAAGAATATCATCAACAAAAAGCATATAGCAAGGCACATACTCTTGTAAATGTCTAGTAAATACATCCATTACTAAAACAAAAAGATATGAGATTAAAGTTGATCATTAATGTAATCCAATTGAAATAGGAAAATACTTGTTTAAACCGCCTTGTGTTTGAACACAAGTAATAGCTCCTATATACATATCATTAATGACTTGAATAGAAGAATTATTAACTCCTTTCGTTTTTAGAACTCTCTGGAGCACTTCTTTTTGCACTTTATCATATGCTTCTCTAAATAAATATTTATCATATGTAGATCCTCTTTACTCTCTCTATACTTCTCCATCAAACCTCTCAATAAATGCATAGCTTCCAAAATAGACCTATCCAAAATCCAAACTGCTTTTAAGAAATATTAGTATCATGTCATAACGTATGCTCAATTACTCTATCCCATAATTTTAATATATGAGACATTAACTTAATTCCTCTATAATTCAATATGATGATATGATGTGGCTAATAATGATGATGAGCTAATGAAGGAAGCAATCTATACACTGAAACACAATTTAGAGAGGTTCAACAATACACAACTTAGAACAGAAAAGAAAACAATAAGAAGAAGAAAAAAAAAGAACTAAAGTTTAAGATCAATATTTCATAGGACAACAATCCTAAAAAGGAATCCACCATCTGAAGAGATAATTAAATAGTGCATAAGGAGTCTTAGGTAAACTAGGATATATAAGAATGTTATTTGGGCATTCATATATAATAGAACAAATCGAATGGAAAGATCAAGACAAAGCTACATGCAACGCTGACTGCTAAGAGGTTGGAGCCCAATACAATATTAGATGGACACCATCAACCATAAACTTATAAATATTTGTAGAATCCTCCCTTCACCTGCGTTATTGATGTTTTATCTCCATGAAATGAATTGAGGGATAAAAAAAGCATTGACATTTCACTCATACAGAAGACAAACATTAAGCCAAATTCATGACAATGTATACCAATGGAGTAAATAATTCAGCTAGAAAGTTGTGGCAAGATTACGCAGAAATATCAGTAATCGAATAAAAGCATGCAAGAGGACAAAGATAGAAACTTCGAAAAAAGCTCAGTAAAAGCATCACTAACGCAATCCTCAAATTGAATGAACTAAACTAGCACAATTATTAGAATCATAACATGCAGCTCAAACCCATCATAAGAAGAGCCCTCTGCAGAATCATCACAAAGCTGTTGAACAATGTAGGCAAAGCACAAAAGAACTGTCAGTTATCAATACCAAGCATAACCTCAACTTCCGAAAAATCAAGAAAATTAATAAAAAACCAGAAAAACTCTAAAGCGTTAGTCAAGAAATTTAGTTCAATTTTTCCGAGAAAAATTTATCTGAGCCAAATGCAATTCAAAATTTAAAAAGTTCCAGATATCTGCACAAACTAAAGGCAGAAGAACCGAAACAGCATTACAAAGTCATAAATCTCAAGCTAAAAAAGCTCAAATTCCCCGCAATCACAAAGTGCACTGACCTCCAACACAAACGCATCAAATCCATACCGCAATGCACCAAATCATAAAGCCATCAGTGGCACATCTCAGATCTACTAAATTACATTTAAAAATAGTGCTGGAGAGAGAAAAGGACACAATGGCTCCGACATGTCGAACAATCTAAAAAAGCAGCGACTCACAACAAAAGTAAGAAGATGAAAAGCGCATCCAAAAAACAAGCATCGTCGGGATCACTGAACCGAAACCTCACCTCCTATATTCTCTTCCCTAGTCGTCAAAAGCTTCCCTTTTGGGCATTGATAATCATAGTTATATTCGGCTTGCTCTCTCACTCGCGGTTGCAAGAATGGTTACGGAGTGCGGGAGTTTTAAAACGCCGAGGAGCAATGGAAATGAGTTTTCTACTCAAGCAAGAAGGTGAATGTACATGCGGTGAGCATACTCCGAGATATAGTGCCGGTTACCGGTTGGCAAGCAGTGTGTCGGTGGTGAGAGGTGACCAGTCAAGCCTGTGTGAACGGAATTACCCCTTAAAATAGAAGAGATATTTGCAGCTATTTTCACCCAAAAAAAATTTTTTTGCAGCTTCCACCTCGACGCTGTCGTTCTTGTGTTGTACTGCTGTACGTGGGCTGGAAGGAGGCTTCTGCACTGCTGCAGAGATCGAGCGGCTTAGGTGGTCGGGGGTAATGCGGTGCAGAGCAATGAGTTAGATCAAAGCCGTCAATTTTTTCCATGCCAGAGAATATTAATTGAGCTGACATTTCACAGAAGCCCAGCAATGCCCGTTGTAAGGTCTTGTATTCATGATTCAATAATTGATAAAATTACCATTTCAAAGAATTTTTTAATGAGACTAGAGTTATTTAATAAAAATTACTACAACAAAATTATAAGTAATTATATGATTTAACCCAAAAAAATAAGAAAACTCATGAGTAAAAAATAATTGTAAAAGATTTAGGAAGTCCCCTCCCCAAAGAAATCCAAAAAGTAGAGCTCACAAGAAGTCATGTGATTTTGAATAAAGATGTATATATGATGATGTCTCCATCCAATGCAACAAATGAAGGCAACATAATTTATTAAAAATAGCTTATCTTGAGAAGCAGGGACAAAAAAAAAGCTACTTGGCTGAGTCACATAGTCAAGTAGGGTCTCATTGATGAGGGAGGGTAATAAGATATAGATCACTGAATTAATCATTTAGTAGATGGGAGACTCTTCTAAGATAACTATAAGAATTAAGCCAAATTTGAAAGTTTTAAATTTTAATTTATGGTGGGGTAAAGTTTAAGAGTTTGAATGGTAGGCCAACATTTATTGTAATTTTTTCAAAATTGGAAACCATATCTTCTACCTGATGGTTCTTCTACTCTAAATATCAAAATCCAGTAAACTTATACTTAATTTGAAGGTGAGGAAGTCCACTTTAATGGGAGTGTTTGGTAAGGATTGATTGATTTGGTAGATCTAATGCACTTAGGAAGTTGTGATTGTCCGTTCTATCCATAATAGGCCAAAATTGTTAATTAGGTTCCCATTTCTATAGATCTGGTTGATTTCTAAATTTTAATTGGAATAGTTCAAGGTCTTTCCCGAGATGATATCTAAATGATGTGAGATTTTTCTTGGAGTTCTAATATTGTTTATTATTTTTTTTTCACTCAAAATGGTTACAAGACTAAAATAGCAAACAAAAAAATAAGACTTTGGATGAATCATTCTCCAAAATTTTGACTAGAATAATCTCAAATAAATTTAGCATTATTGAATTATAGGATATTTAAAAAATATTCGAATATTTTGCTTGATTTTTATGGCGTTTTGGTTATTCAAAATACTTGCAAGAGTGGAACTAGTCCAACAAAATTAAAAAAAGTTGGCCATCCCTAATAATCTAGATTTAACTTGGATTTTGAGGGATGAAAAGGGATTTTGATATTTCTAAGATACATTATGAATAATAGAACACAGTCACAAAAGATCATAGACAAAAATAAAAAATAAAAATCTATTCGATCACCAAATAGAGGTTCTACAGGATTACTCAATTCTTTTGGGTTGGCTGACAACCAAGTAACTAAACTTCTTAGACTTTCTTTACAAAATGTGTAAATAAGAAAATGCTAATTTATTTCAACTAAAAAGAGTTCTTATAAAACTAACACTACTTGACGAGACACATCTCTTCATTCAAATTTAGAATAATGAAGGGAATTGGAGAGAAAAAGTTACCAACCCCTTGTTTCCTTTGACTTGGTCAACATGCATGAACTACCTACAACACTTTATTCATTACATGCACACTAGAATGGTTGACCCCTGAGTCTTATCCATGAATTAGGCTTAACACATTAAATACTAGCAAAGCAACATACAATACCATGAAGTCCACATAACATTTACAACTTTATACGCATAGAAATACATAAAAACATAACACCAAATACATACAAAAAAAGATGTAAGTCTTCTTGATTTTTTACGGATTGGGCTTTATGTGCTCTGGCTCTAGTAATTGGACCACCTCGATGTGTTATATCATTTCTCTTCGACCTCAAAGAACTCTTCTCTAAAGGTTTAAAGTCTAAGTAGTTATCTTCCAAATCTACTGCTAGCTTCTTGAAATCTTCTCTCATGAGCAAAGTGTCCTTAGTGGATGATTATATCTCCACCTCAATAATAACCTATGATCTCTGTGGTGGTTCTCATATTTGATGATATGGTCCACATAAAAAAAAAAAAAAAAAAGAGGGTCTAAAAAAAAAAGAGTGTCTATTTGGCTTCTATAGAGAATGGTTTTATGTTCATGTAAAAGAGGTATCCTATGCATTTGGGATTAGCTAACTTCTTTATATGATATAAGATCTTGATAAACATTCCTTTAGGCTAATCAATAATATATGCGGTAGTGCTAATTTTCCTAATAATCTCAAAAGTTTCAAATTCCCTATATTGTAACTTCCTAAATGATGTAAAAGGATATTTGATAGGATGAATTCAAATTAACATATGATTCAACAGTTTGAACTCTTTAAAAATTATATCTTTATTTTTAGATTTAGCATATTTTACACTAACAATTTCTAATTTATTCTATATATTATCATGAACATTTATCTTGTGAAAATTTAAAAGTAGAATAAAAAAGGCATGCGAGTGGATGCTAGTAAGATCAATTAGTTTCTTAGGATTGTAACCATAAACTATTTCAAATGGAGTTTTGTTAGTGGATTTAGAAATAGAATTATTATAGGCAAACTCGATAGTTGGCAAGTGAAGGTTTCAATTTCCTAAGCTCTTACCCACCAAACTTCTAAGGAGGTTCCTTAAAGATCTATTGATTACCTAACTTTAGCCATTATTTTAGGGGTGAAATGTTAGAGAAAAGTTTAGTGTGGTAGTCATAAAGTTTCATAATATTTTTAAAACATAAGGCAAAAATTTGGCATTTTTATTAGAAATAATTATGGAAGGAAGTTCATGAATCTAATAATCTCCTTAAAAAATAAACTAGCTATATGTGAAGCGTCATTGTATTTTGTATAAGGTAAGAAATAGGTCATTACGGAGAACCTATCAATCACAATAAAATTATCATCATAACCTCGAGGAGACCTAGATAGAAAATAAAATATATAGAAAGGTCTTCTTAAGGCCTAAAAGGATATGTAAGGCACAATATCTTCCTATATTTTTTGCTTCGTGGTCTTGGATTTTCTATAGATAAATCATAATTTCATAACTCTTTCATAATGTCATAACTCTTTCAATATCTTGCATCAAAGAAGGCTAATAAGATCTTGTAATTTTGTCACAAGATCTTGTAATTTTGATTTCTTGAGTCAAGTTCTGTAAGGGAGTATGCTTGCTTGGTGACTATGCACACACACACTCAAATGAGTGAGATCTAGTCAAATCAATAAGATCAACTTTTCATCTAATCGTACTGGATGATTTTGGATCATCCAGGATGATCCTTTATGATATTGGAAAATAGCTGCCAATGCAAATTTAGGTATGATTTTAAGTTTTAATTGTTCTAATTGTCCCGGACGATCTTGATCATCTATGACGATCAATACAAATCATGTTTAAATTGATCTTATGATTAGGGGATTAATTATGGTTAAATTTTGCAATCGGATCATCTTGGACGATTTGCATATTGTACAGGATGATGTTTGCCGACATACTTGATTTTCCTAAATCGTCCAAGACAAAATACCATAATTTTTCTTCTAATCATTCTGGACGATCCAAAATATCGACTTGGATGATCTGTATAATTTTGTACTGATCATCATGGACTATCCTAATATCGTCCAGGACTATCAGGTCAAATTCTACACATCATACTGGACGATCCTGTGATCGTCCAAGATACGTTTGGGCACCAAAATTGAATTTTTAGGGTGTTTTGAAGCCCTCTTTTTAAGCGCATCGTACGGGATGATTCTGCGATCATCCTGGATGATATTTGGCATTAAAATTAAGTTTTTAGGGTTTTCAAAAGCTCTCTTTTTAAGCACATTGTACGGGATGATCAGGCGATCATCCTGGATGATAATGTCTATTTGGTGAATTTAAGAGCATTTTTTGAGCTCTTATATTTAAGCTTTTTCAAAGACTTTGAAAGTGTCATTGGTAACCATTGAGGCTTCATTTCTTCTGGAGAAAACTTGAAGAGAGAGCTTAAAAGGGAGAGAGGAAAGGATAGAGTTTGAGAGAGGGAGAAGATCCTTGGAGGGGGTTTCAAGGGAGTGTGGAGGGGGTTTTACATGGTTGCTCCGACAAGCTTAAGCCTTAATACCATCAGATTCAAGGCTCATCTTGAGTGAAGTTTTGGAAAGAAGAAGATCGCTTTGGTCTCAAACGACCCAGCTACTCCGTCGCACTGAGGAAGGTGGAAGTGATTTTGTAAGGGCTTCTCCACCTAGCTGTGGGGGCTAAATGAGAGACACTGAGTTTAGTGTAATACTCAGAGGGTGCCTCCAAGGAGTGGATGTAGGTCAAGGTTTGACCGAACCACTATAAATTTGGTGTGTTCTTTCCTTTATTATTTCCACATTTAATTTCGGCACTTTGATTTTCTTTATGGTGAATTTTGGTTTGGTTTAAGTTTTATTTTTTTATTGTGAAATAATTTTTAAAATACCAATTCATCCCCCTCTTGGTTAGCCTCATGACTAGTTCATAAGGGCTTCATATCCCTAACGAACTTTCAGATTGCTATAAAATTAACTTGGTAGAGGATTGTGTTGAAGAGTGTGTAGTGTTTATTTTGATCGATAATGCTTTAGAATTATCTTGAAGTGATGAAGATACTAATGAGGAGATTTAGAATCTAATTATTTTATTGGTGAGACCCCTAGGTGGTTTAGGAAGAAGTATAAGGTTTTATAAACTTCTTCCCTAGATAGATAGTCAAGACCATTTATTGAGGAGACACCTGAACTAGAGCTTAAATCCTTACTTGCCCATCTTAAGTATGCCTCCCTATGTGAGAAATCAACTTTTCCTATAAACATTTGTACTTATTTAAGAGTAGAACAAGAAGGCAAGCTGATGAGGATTCTTAGAGACCATAAGAGAGCTTTTGGCTGGACTATAATAGATATTAAGGTAATTAGTCCATCCTTATATATGTACAAGATCTTTATAGAGGAGAATTCCTTTCCAAAAGTTAAACCTCAAAGAAGATTGATCCCTACCATGAAAAAGGTAATCAAGAAGGAAATTCTTATATGAATGGATACAAGAATTATTTACCCAATTTTTGATAGTGCTTGGGTGAGTCCTATCTACTGTGTCCCTAAGCAAGGAGGCGTATTTATAGTATCTATTGGCCATAGTGAGTTGATTCCTACTAGGATAGTGAGTGAGTTAAGAGTTTTTATTGATTATAGGAAGCTAAATAAGGCCACAAAAAAGATCTATTTCACCTTCCCTTTGTTAACTAGATGTTAGACAGATTGAAAGGACATTCCTTTTATTATTTCATAAATGGGTATTCAAGGTAACATAAAAATCCTATAACACTTGAGAATCATGACAAGATACCTTCACCAGTCCCTATGGAACATTTTCTTTTAGGAGGGTGTCTTTTGAACTTGGTAATGCTCTTGCTAATTTTAAGTGTCATATGGTGTCAATTTTTTTGAATTTGATTGAGCAGGGCATTAAGGTGTTTCTGGATAATGTTTCTATATTGGCACCACATTTGATTTTTTCCTTGATCACTTATTATTATACTGAAAAGATGTGTGGATATGAATCTGGTATTGATTCAAAAATTGATAATTTATGGAAGTTAAGGGCATTATCTTAAAATATAAGATTTATAAGAGAGGTTTAGAGGTGGATGATTGGGACAAATAGTGAACTATTTGAAATGTTAGGGAGGGTAGGATAGTTGATTTTCCTACTTCTAAACTTACTCAAATCTCTACGGCTTGGCATTACTTTTTTTTCCGCATATTACCAAGAACCAACCAATATTAGTGAAGTGACTAAAGAATTGGCTTTACTGAATTATATTTTAAGTTGGTCACTTTATTAATGTTAAGAAACTTATTTACTCTTCAATAATGTATATGATTAGAGCATCCACTTATGTAGGTTTAGGGCACCCTCCTTAGTTTATTCCTTGTGCAATTATGTGGGTGTTATGGGTGATCAAGGGGAAGAAAACCTTTTCCTATTTTTACTCTCACCCGAACCAAATTAAAAAAAAAATAAGAACAAAACCCGAGAAGAGGGGGAGGTACCCAATTAGCCTAGCCTCCCTAGCCGTAGTCAGCCCAGCTATAGCTAATCCAAGACCCATGACTATAGAATATTAGGAGATCAGGTTGCAAATCTCCAGGATCTGATAACCAACATACATACCTATTTGGTGGAGAATTGGTAGTGGAAGCAACATATGAGCCATCAAGTGGATTATATGATAGATGTTCAATAATGATAAATCTGTTTTACTTCAGATTTATAATAAAGCATTAACATGTATGTTTAGGAGTTGCTTATCGTTTTAGAGTTTGGAATTTCCTACTACCCCCCATTTTGAGCCTTAAATTTGGCAGGAGGATCATTGAACAAGAAGGGAGGCACCACTAGCAATAGCAGTGAGGTGGAGGGGGAGGAGGAGGAGGATGATGATGATGAATGGGATTAATTATTATTTTTTGTGTATTTTTGTAATTATTATTGTTTATTTATATTTTATTGTAGTGGAATTATATTCTTGTGTTATCATAATATATATGGATTATTTTATGTATAAATTATTATTTGTATGCATATTAATATTTCATGTTTTACTCATTTTATTTTATGTATGTCATAACACTCTAGGTTATTAATTGAATATAAAGTAGGTGACAATAAAAATAAAAAATAAATCATAACAACTAATGAAATTGATAAAACTAATGTTCTTTCTAAACCTAACTCCTAAAACACTTAAAATCACTTGACAATTAGTATGAGTTTGAATTATTACATTTAGTGAAAAGGTAGTACTCAGATTAATTTTAAAAGTTCCTTATAAGCTAAAGCTATGTTATTATATATCCCTAAACTTAACCTTAATTCAGCTTAGTTTAGGTCACTTAAAGGGAAGGCAATCACATATTCAATATCATTAACAAGGTATTATAAAAAGGGAGAGAAAAAGAAAGAAGAAAAAGTATTAAAAAAAAGATTAAAAGAAAATAGAAATAAAGATACGTACTGGAGAATTTAAAAATGGTACCTTAAAAGCCTAAATCTATCTAAAGGAACCTGAGATTAAATTAAAGCGGGAGTGTAAGATTCTACAATATACTAAAGTTTAAAGTTTGTAATTGAACTTCAAAATTTAAATGATGTATGAACATTTTCCAAATAATGCATCATTCAACCTAAGTACGTTAGTCTGTAGTTGCACATACACATGTGCAAAATAAATATAACATAAGTATTAGTTAGTATGATAAATTGGGATATTTGTTAAAGATTATCTTAATTGAAATTATCAATGACTAACTTATTATAACTAAAATCATTTAGTGAAGTTTTTTACTTATCTTTTACCCTGTAAATGTGCTTATCTTGCCAATATGTAATTATTTGCTTAAGGGAGATCAATTCAAAAAGCCTCTAATGCTTATAATTATCTAAAAAAGCTATTTTGAGTGTAATCTTACACACTTTGAACTCTTGTGTATTTATGGTTATTTATCAAATGAATACTATTTTGTGTGAGATCAATTCCATGGCTAGATAATAACTTAGTTTTCAACTTGTGATGTGTGGTGATGCTTGTCTTAGTTGAGTAGACTCAAAATTGCATTATTTTAAATAGTGTTTTTAATTACTCCCATAATTTAGTTTCTACAATGGCCATGATTTAACTTAACATCTAGTGTTATTCATTAACTCAACGGAGGAATGCTGGAATAATTAGAATAACTAAAATAAAAAACTTCCATGTGTAGACATAGGATAGATAGAATTTTGGAGCATATGTGGATAAAATAACTATAGTATGGTGAAACTCAACTTTAAATTATTATAAGCTTGATAGAGATTTAAGAGTGCATATGCTTATTTTTGAAAGCTTTGCTTTGCTTGCTTTGGAAAGATGCAAAGCAATTGAAATCTTAATTTCTATGAGAGACTTGAATTTGACTTTTGAATTTTAATTCTAAAATCGAACGTACCATTACAAATGAAATACTGCCTCAGAAGGCGGAGACAGAATTTCCTAATGGGTTCTGATTTGGAATTATAAATTTTATTTTGAATATCGCAGCCAATTCAAGAAGGAACTATATATGACACTGAAGGGTCAAAATGATGTTCGATCAAATATTTAACTACGATAATCTTGATGGGTTGCCAATAATTTTATATTCGTGGTCATAACAAGAAACGATGTATCTTCCCAAGGGAAAAAAATATAATTCTTTGTTAATTATTCAAATTTGACAATAACGATAGTCATTAATTTTCTTGATTTTTCCAAAGAGAATTAATTAATTTTTAAATTAATATGGGGACTTTAAATCTCCTATGAAGGAAAGCCCTCGTAGTTAATTACATTATAAGAATTTTGAATTTCCTATGAATACTCTGGATTAAAATAATGGAAAAAATTTTATTTTGAGATTTTCAAGGAGTGTTATGAAATAAGTGAGTTTGGAATTCCAATAGGTATTGGATCAAATTTGAGCACTTATTTTGGATGCCAAAGATTTAAAAGAAGGAGGTGTTCTTGGATTTTGAAACACTTCAGAAACACCCCTATCAATCCTACATCTTTGGCTTTAAATTTTAGTTTTGAGAGAAAATTTTAATTCAAGTTGTCATTTTATTAGAATGTTGGGATTATATTCTTGAAGGTGAGGTATTATGATTTTGGGTCTACCCTGGATCCTATATCTAATTTGGACACAAAATAATTATGGCTTGAACCAAGTTGATGTAATGTAAATATGGACTTATCTTATCCTAGATTGGGGAGCCGGCTAACCACCTAGCACTTAAAAATTATAAGTATGATCTTTTATAGAAGATGGGTAGGGATGTTATTATTTAAGATTTTAGGAAGTTAGGGATGACATCTAGAGAGTGTTCTAATTGGCCCCTTTACTTATGTAGGCTGATTATTCTTTGAATGAAATTAAAATTTTATTTATTTAATTAGTTTCTAATGCAATCCATGCTTATTGATCTTACATGCAAAAGTAGTATGAAGTAATTTTAAAATCAGGCTTAAAAATATATTTTTCCTAACATGTTATAAACAGAACTACACCCTAATAGGCCAGATGGTCTGCCATAACCTACATGTGGGGAGGTTCCTGATAAGGAAGAGAAGACTTTAATAAGCTTGCATGAGACCCTCGGGGAGCCCGAGTTTACTTCTTAAAATCGATTAAGTTTTTATATTGGACTAACATTCTTATTTAAATTACAAGTATAAAAGTTTTAGTCTTTAAAGAGCCTAAACAATTGCAGGCTAAATTAAAAAAAAAGGCATGTAAGAGTATGAAACCTAAAATAATTATGAAACTCCTAATATATTGAATTCAATACCTCAATCAAATTAACAAATCAAAATAATTCAAGTAAATATAAAAAGTCCATGTGTCAAATGTGACTTATTTTGTAACCCATCGTCTTCAAAAATTAAAAGTGGCTGGGTACTACTGATAATAACCCAAATCATAGTCCTAGAAATAATGCAATTAATTTTAAGAATGATATATTATTATGTCTTCACTTCGTCTCTCTCCCTTTTGTAAGCTCCTTGGATTCATTGGGTCTAAACATCAAAATGGAAAGAACTCATCTATGAAGGCGTGTTTCTTTTCTCTTTGGATTTTCAAATCATCTTAACTTGAATCCCCAAATGAAAGGAACTCTACCCTAAGGGATGTCTTCCTTCTCTTTGGGTTCCAATTTGGATGGTTAATATCCCATCTTAAAATTAAACTTTAACAACACTTTTGAATTAAAATACATGTAGAAAATCAAAATAACTATAGATAGCCTACATGATTATCCTAAGTAATTATAATAAAAAATCATCCCAAGTAGTTATATAATTTAGTTTACTCACAATTGAACACAAACATGCTTGACTATGCTCTTTTAATTTAAAGTGGGACTTGACATTTTTAGCATATACAAAAAATTTTTTAATTAAAATTTTAATTCAGCCCCCTTAATTTATAATCCTGCATGAGCATGGCTACCTATATAAAGCTTGTGAGCATCCAGATCATTCCTAACCTACGAGTAATCTAATGCACATCATATTAATTCATAGAAAGCATAACAAAATTAATACATTAATATACATCACATAAATTAATTATAGCAATCAGTATTAGTAAAACCACAAAAAAAAAAAAATTAACACATAAGTAGTAGAAAAGGAAACACTTACCTAGCCTAAAAAAAGATTTGTTGTCCTAACAAACCATCTAAAAGTGTGTGTATCAGGCTATGTAGTTTGGATGTATCTTATATTGGATTGTTGTCAAAGTTGTTTATTATAAGTCAAAGGGGAATTTTAAATTAAGTTTAAGTATTAACCTTTTAAAATTATTTTTAAGATTTATTTTAATTGTTAAGTGATTACTACCTTTATTTACACTAGGGCTATGAAGTTTATTGCACCTTCCTTACGACCAAGTTAATAGCCTCACAGGCCTAGGTTACCCAATAGTAACCAATATTATTTAATTAGTTTGGTTGGTTGAAATTAAGAGTTGGTAATTTTAAAATTAATTGGTTTCTTTTTTACTGGAATCGTTAAGTTAATTAATGTTTATCATCAACTAGTTTATGGCCTTATTATAGCGGGCTAGAGGAACTAAGTCTTTTAAGGACACATAGCCCTATAACTTAGATAGTCCATTAAAAGAAAACTAGGTTGATGTAGTTGAATTAAATATTTAATTGTTGTTAAATAATTAATAATCAATTAATTTTAAATTTTATACTCCATTGAATCTATTCATGGCGTTGTCACAATGGGCTTAAGAAACCATGCCTTCTTAGGATACGTAGCCTCGCAACTCAGGGTAGTCCATTCTGAAAACTTCATCAATAGAGTGCTTGTTACATATTTAGGGGTTGGTTATCTCATTTTCAATGATGAAGATTATTATTTTTTGAGTTTGATCAATTATTAATTTTTTAGAATTTTTATGAATTATTTAAATCATTAAATTAAGGAGTCCAAATTTGACTTTTTCATTTAAGTTCTAGAGTTTTAACATTTTTTCTAATTACTATACCATAAGATGAGTAAAAGGATACTAAGTTTGTTAAACTTGGATTTTTCTGGATTAAGATGATTTTTTGAAGTTTTGCATGCCTTTGAGTTTTTATAGTTTTGAATTTTCTCGAATACTCCAAAAAGTGTTAGGAGATAACTACACATACAACAATAATATTTGGAATCATCAAAATAATACAAGTTGCAAGAATGTAAAACATGCAAATAGCAACTTTCCTAACAGATACATATACAAGTACACCATAGAAAATTCAAATTCATAACCTATAAATTTGGAAAGTTATGAATTTTTAAGATTTTGTGTCCAAAAAGGACTCATTACTTTGTAAATTCACCCCACATTTCTAGAGAGCATCTAAACCTAAGGAAAATGTATGGGAAGCCTAAGATGCTAAAAAAAATTCACCAAAAGTTGTTTCCAATTTGACTACTAGATTGTGAGAAAATTGTCAATAAGTTTTAAAAATTCTACATAACTCACAATTCACTTTTCAAAATAACTTCATTTTAATTTCAATAAATACTGAGAGTTAATATGTTTCAAAAAACACCAAAATCACTCAATTTGGTAAAATATTAAAATTTCTATTATTTTTTTTAAATTTTTTAGCATTAAATTAAATTTGTAAAAAAATTTAGAGGCAGGCCACATGAGGCGCGTGTGGCGCGATTCATAGCGTCCTTGGTGGCTAGTGGCGTCACCGCGCCTACTGCCATCGCATGTCTGTTTGCATGGCAATATGAGAACTGTGGACATGGTTTAACTTAATCGCATTAATATTGATCTCAACTATTGGCATCAAACCATGTGAGATGGAGGGCTGTGATTGAGCCACATCTCCCGCACCATTTTAGCCGAAGACTCACATTCAAAGCCATTGACTGGTGCGCATAGTTTTGATCTGAAATGTCTGATCAAATGATCAGATAACTAAGATTAAAGGGAAATTTTTTGTTCAAAGTTAGTTCAAATATTCAAATTCTCATAACTTTCAAATTACCAGTCCAAATCCTATGAAATTTGAAACATAAGCTCATGGTAACATGAACTTTTGTTGCCTGGAATTTGGAGGCTTCGTGCAATGAAAGTTTTGAGCTATTTTGAATTTAAAATTTAGTTAAATGTTGAGTTTTCTCAACCAATGGATGAATTTTTAAGTTCTTGGGCATCTTTTTCTCGTGGTGATATCCTCTCTAACTTTACAGAAGACTCCACGAGCGAATGATGATTGGATTAAAAGATATTGAGTAAAACCCACATTCGCTCACTATCACCCTCTCTCTTCACTAAAATGTTGTTTTGAGGCTTGGGTTTGGTGGAGAAAAGCTTGTAAATCTTGAGAGATGACTGAAGAAGCTGGGGGAAGGACTTAGAGAGCTGGGGGTTGTTAGAGGAGGAGTTTGAAGTAATGAAGTTGAATAATGAGCTTTAGGTTAAGTTTCCCTTACTTAACCCATTTCTTTCTAAATGGATGGCATGGATCTATTTTATGCAGGCTTGGATAGGTGCTAAGTGTCCCCCAATGCTTTTAGAAGCCAGGGGGAGGTCTGGTGCATGAGTGTGACCCTTTGGCTCATATAGAGAGGGGACCACTTGCCTTTTCCACATTTGGCTAAACCATGGCTTAAGCATGAGCTATGAGTTACACCAAGGCCTCTTTAAGAGTGGAGGGGGTTGTTCTACAGTAGGTTAGAGCAGGATTTGGTGAGGGGTTAGGATTACGAAGGTGTAATGGCCACCTAAGACCATTTAAATACTAGTTTGACCTTTCGATGGATCAAACTAGTCAATGGAGCTGATGTGGTAATCAAGGAGGTATATTTGGCTGCTTGGCTAATTAGCCAAGTGTTTGGGGCAATGGTCGTGAAGTTTTGACCAAGTGCATGGAGATGGAGATAGTTTTGACCCCTCCAATTGAGTTTACTAAGTCAAATCAAGCTTTAGGTTGATTTTTGGAATGTGTAATTTAGATAAAATTGATTCAACTTGATTAAAAACTAAAAGTTGTTTTAATTGATTTAAAAGTTGAGATGCATCAAGCATACTATTTCTTAAGAAAATACCTATTGACTGACAGCATTGGGTGATTTCTTTTATGATAAATTAGCTTATACGAGCCTCTTTCATAAAATGTTTCTATGAAAAAAGGTCCTTCCCATGTCAGCTCAAACTTCCCACCAATCTTTCAATGAGCTAAGATAGGTCTCCAATGACTATGACCGATTCTCTTACATGGAAGGTTCTATGTCGCACCAACTTGTCATAAGATTGAACCATTCTGGCTTTACACAACTCTAAATTCTGCTGAGCATGGAGGAAACACTCTTCAAGGCCTTCAAGCTTTATTAACTAGAGTTATGCATTTTGTTGAGTTGTGATTTGGTTATGTATCGCAATCTTGAATGAAGGGATCTATACTTCCAAAGGGAGTACAACCTCAGACCCATACACTAATGTGAATGGAGTGGACTAGTTTAGGGTCCTATAAGTGGTATGATAGTCCTACAAGGCTTCAACTAACCTCTTATCCCATTGATATTTTTTAGCATCTAAGATCTTTTTGATGATTTGCACCAAGGTTTTGTTAAATGCTTTTACCAACACATTAGCATGTGTGTAATAGATTATTTAGTATGTCTAATCATGATTGTGGCATTTAGTAAAATTATTAATTTTTATAGACTTAAATGTAGACCCATTATCGGATATGATCATGTGGAGTAAGCCAAATCGATACATTATGTGATCATGAAAGAATTTCATGGCATGGTGTGATGTTATATTACATAGGGAATGACTTCTGCCTATTTGGAGAAGTAATCAATTGCGGCTAAAATGAAGCAATGAAAACTTATATAAGGAGGGTCAATAGTCTTGATAACATCCGTGCCCCAACTCTTGAAGGGACATGAAGCTATGGTGGGATGCAACATGTTAGACAACAGATTTAAAACCATAACATGAACTTGGCATTGATGATAATATTTTACAACATTTGTGTAAATAGTCAAACTTCATAGGACAATTGTATCCAAATCTTTTAATTTTTATTTTCATCTTAGGACCTAATTCATGAGCACCATATAGTCCAGAATAGAGTTTATTTACAATCTTTATGGCCTCTCTTTTGTCAAGAAATATAACCATAATGAATTGAACGATTAATGATATAGAGTTTTGTTCATAAGTGCATATGCGAGGGCACGTTTCTTGATTTTATTGGCATATAACTAATCATGAGGAAGCATTCCTTCTTGAAAGTAATCAATGGGTGGTTTTATACAATCAACTTATTCACCGATTATTGAAAAGGTAAATAGGACTTCAAAAGATTTCAAATTAATGTGCGCCAAATCCATAGGAGGTAGGACCTGACGACCTTAAATCTCTATAGGAATGGAGTCTTCTTCTAGATAGGAAAATTCCTTTATAAGCTTTGCTAAGGCATCTTCTATAGAATTGCTCTTGAAAGTTCATTAGGGATGTTAATCCCTTATGAACTAGCCCGAGGCTAACCGAGAGGGGGGGTGGGGGGGGATGAATTCATATTTTTTAAAAAAATTTCTTAAACCAAAATCACAATATATACCAAAAAATCACTCACAAATAAAGTGCAAAAATTAAATATAGAAAAATAATAAAAAGAACACACCAAATTTTATAGTGGTTATATCAACTTGACCTACATCCACTCCCTGGAGCCTCTCCTCCTGGTATTGCACTATACGCAGTGACTCTCCTATTTCTCCCATAGCAAGGAGGAGAAGCCTATACAAAAATTCCTTTCCACCGACTCAGGTGAGGCAAAGAACCCAACTCTTTTCACTTCCTCCTGAAGTAGGAGAAACCCAAATCCTTTCACTTTCTCCCGAAGCTGGCAGAGAACTTCGATCAATCACCGAAGTAGACCTCTCTAGAACCTCCAAGGATCCAGGAATGATGACTAGAGAAGAAGACTCAGATCCTTTCTTGGAGTAACCTTTATGAAACCCTCACAAACTACCCTCATAAGATCCTCTCTCTCGCTCTCCCTTGCTCTCTCTCTCTTCGTGGCCCTCTTAGGTCTAGACAACTATAAAAGATCCAATCTTGAGCAAATAAGAGGTCTTATATAGAAGGGCTTCAAAATTTTCCCTTAATTGCAACAAACCGACAAAGATTGTCCAATATGATCGACGGATCGTCCTATATAATCAGAACAAATTTAACTCAATCAACCAAGATGATTTGGGGAGTCTGGACAATTAGAAGATTTATTTCTTCTGATCATCCAGGATGATTGGACATCATCCTATATGATTAGTTTAAAAATGTCATGTATTGTCCAAACAATCACTCTGTTCAGCCAGACTTATTATGTTAGACGATGAAAAAATAATTGATCATCCTGGATGATTTTTGTATTATCCAGTATGATTAGCTTAAATGAATACACAACATCCATAACATTATTCTGGTCATCCAGGAAGTAACTATGGTTTATTTAATTTATTGTCCCATACGATCTTGCGATCATCTAATATGATCAATTAATCAAACATTAATTTATTTACATAATCATCTGACTAATTTAGGAATATTTTAATGCATCGTATAGGACATCATCCTGGATGATGTCTAAAAATAATAACATGCTTAAAAGAGTTAGCGGCTGATTCTTTCTGATTTAAGTATATCGTCCACGATGAAGTGCTTAATTTTGGTTGCCTTAACCAAGATGCCCGAATTAGGGTTTTTATTTTTAACTGATCATCTAGGATGATTTTGGATCATCCCGGATGATATGATAAAAAATAAAAAACTCTAAAATAGACAAATTTTTTTTCCTTGAGTGTGTTTGTGAAAGGTTTCTTAGCATCAGGACCCACTTTATTATATTTTACTCAAGAAAAAGTAAAAAAAACTTGACGTACACTTATAAATTGACTTAATCCTAATCTACCTAATCTTGAGCTCGCTTGACTTACAATTGATCTTGTGGACCTGAAATGTTAGTAGGCATGACAATAGTAGAAAAATAAAAATGTACAAAATATTTATTATCATCAAAATTATAATCCTTGAATCCAGATTTGCAATAGCTCATAGGGAATCTTATACATAGTTATGAAAGGAATTTGGTTGAGCAAGTGATTTGTATACTGATAGTAATTTAGGAGTTTCGGATTAAAAACCTTATAGGTTCATGCAATCTGGTTGATATCCAGTTAAGAATCACCAATGATATTAATTTATTTTATGTTCATAAGTATTACAAGCTCTAAACCAATTATCAGAGCTTCATACTCAGCCTTGTTGGTTGTTTAAGGTTATAATAAGTAATAAGATAAATGCATCATTCCTTGTCTGGGTTATAAAAATTAGACAAATTTTAACTTTTCTAGGAATGGTATATTTTTATCCATTGACTTGCTGGGAGGATACTGCACCATCAAAACAAATGTCTTAGACATAATCATTAGATTCCTCATAACTCATTATTTATTGGTCAAATAAATCATTATTTAGAGGATATTCTACTATCAACGGGTGCGCTGTATGGAAGTCAACAATGACCTATCCTTTAATAACACACGGGGGAATTAAAGTAATTTCAAATTGGAAAAAATCACATAACACTATGCCAGATGTCCTGATAATATAGGTTGGATCATAAGATATTATAATGGGTTAACTCTTGAAATCAATCTTACCTGATGAGAAAGCATATAATGCCTTAGCTTTCAAGATGCAAAACCTAAAGCAAGATATTGCTTCTCAATGGAAGGATACAAAATTTCTACAAGGAGAAGATGTTAGATCAAGTAAAAGAGGGCATATTTGTTTCCATCATCATTGAATTAAGCCAACAGAGAAGAAAGCGACTTAGTCAGAGATGTAGTGTTGAGAATAAGATGTTTTCCTAAAATAGGGGCTGCTAATACTAACAAAATTTTAAGATATTACTTCATATTTTTAAAGGCACTTTAACATTTCTCATCCCATATGAATTTGGTGTTCCTTTTAGCTAGGACAGAGATTGGCTGACACATTCAAGAGAGGTTAGAAATGAATCTCCTTATATATGCTAACTTGCCTTGAAGGGACCTTAGTTGAGAAAAAGTTTTAGGAGGAGACATATTTAAGATGGCTTCAATCTTAGCAATATCAAATTCAATTCTATGGTGCCTCACTATGAAGCCCAAGAATTTTCTTGAAGTAATGCCAAAAACACATTTAAAGGGGTTCATTTTGAGATCATAACGACGTAACCACTCGAAGACAATTCTTAAGTCATACAGGCGAGCCTCATTGAATTTTTTCTTGATAACTAAATCATTGATGTAGCATTTAACTTGATTTTGAATTAATTCATTGAAGATTTGGGTCATCGCCCCTTGGTAGGTTGCACCAGTATTTTTGAATCCAAAGAGCATCACCTTATAGCAAAAGATCCCTATAAGGGTTCTAAATGTAGTGTTCTTCTCATCTGTTAGGGCCATCTTACTTTGGTAATAACTAGACAAGCCATCCATGAAGGAGAAAATGACATGTGAAAAGTTAATATCCACCATGATTTTATGTGGAAATTTATCCTTGGGACATGCCTTATTCAGATGCATATGATCAATGCATATTTAAATTTGATCATTCTTCTTTTGAACTGATACGATGTTGGTTACCCAAGAGGGATATTATTCCTCTTAAATATATCTAGCCTTGACCAATTTCTTTCTTTAAAAAATGACATGCTGTTCGATTTTTAGACGTATGTCTCAGGGAGATTGCTTAACAAGAATGAAACTATATTGAATTGCAAGTTTAAGAATTTCTATATCAGCGAACAAGCCCAACATTTTATTATATATCCAGGAAAACTAGTACTTAAACTTATAGAGAGGTTGGATTAGATCCTTTGATTCATTATCACTCAAAAAAGACTAATTAATGTATTGCGAGGGTCACCATCTATTCCAGTTAATTTCTTTTAGTTCATTAAATGTTGATTTAATTTCTCTTTCAAATTCAGGGGATGCATCCCAAACTTAAGTTCATCTGTGCCATTTGATGTCTCCAATTAAAGCCCGTTAATGGGGTTAATGATTTATGTAAGGACTTTCTTAGATTCTAGATGATTTGTTATCATAAGATAATATTCGTTATCATCAAATGAACTAGCAATACCAAAGCTGATACGACCGGTCAATTTTTTGTTTTCAAATGCTAAAGGTTCTTATATTATCTAATTTGACCCTTGGTTTATTGACTCGATGTGAGACCTTTAGAGATATAATTGCTTACGCACACAAGAAAGTAACCAAGAGGTAATTTCTATTAATTCATTGAAATATGCCTCCTCAAGGATTACATCGTCTTCCTTCCCTGAGGTGAAGAGGCTAGGAAATTTTGTTTAGATTTTTCTCACTTTGTCATCTATGTTAAGTGAATACTTAATTAATAAACCTACAACTCTAATGGTAGATAGTGGGGTTATGGTTAAGGCTTCAATTCTTTTACTCAGTTTTTCATACATAGTTAATTCAAACTCATCACTTTGAACTTTTGGAGTGTCACCCTTTAGATCACTATATTGTTCTAAAGTGAGATAAAATTTTGGAGGAGGATTTATCTTTCTGTAATTAAAAGGAATTCTAGCAACCCATATTTTTTAGTCATCATAATAAATTGATTCCAACTCAATAAACATTGGGTGTGTTATTTTGTTAAATGAAGAACGGCCTTGACCACATGCTTTTAACATCCCAAAAAAATCAACCTAAGAGTGCTTGATGAAAATAGAAATAAACCACTCTATTTCTATTTCTAGAAGTAAAATGAAAATTTACACTTTTAAAAACTTCAATAAAAGAAAAATCCTTTTTCTTGGCTCCTTCATTCAACTCTTTAGTCTTTAAAACAGAGTTCCGCAAGCTTTTGATCATGTTTAGATTATCTCCTTCGATGATGATTATTTACTGATTAATCATCTAGTCTTGAATATAATTTTTGAAGTCATGTACCGAAATGACCTCCAAAAAAGAAGTATCTTAAAGGCACATTTTTTTTCCATAAGATAATAAGAATAATCCCTTGTCGTCATGAAGACCAACTGTAATACCAACCGAATAATTCTGCAATAAAGAAGCATCAACATTTAACTATTTGAGGGAAACTATTTGTGGCCTAAAGACCACACATTCGACAGCGTCTTCAATATCCAATTATTGCCTTTTTTATCTTTTGGTTTTTTTCTCCTTCTAATTTTTTATTTTGTTTTGAGCTTTACTCATTTGTTTTCTCCTCTTTAATTATGATCCTACCTTTAGAATAGGTAGAGGACCCTTTATGTGTATAATATGCAGCATCCTCATAGATCTCAATCTTATGAATAGAGAATGGTTGCAAATGAACCTTAATTACATATTCAATGTCATCTCGTTGGTTCTTGATGCATGGTGTAGGGCAGATGGAACCATCATATACTCATGGATCTAGGGCCTACCTAGAAGTGCGTTGAAGGATGTATCGAATTAATTATATGAAACTTGTATTTTATTTTCAACTCTACCACATCTAAAAGGAGTGTGATTGAACCTAAGGCCTTCTCACCCTTTTCGTTGAACCCACATAATACTATTCTGTTAGTGTGGTAAGCTTACGTATGTCTACTTTAGTATATGTGAGAGTTTACATTCATCACGTTGACTGATGCACATGGATTAATAATGACTCTAGATAAGTTGAAATTTCCACAATTAATAATGATGTAAAGTGGTTGATTATGTTCGACAGTTCCCAAGAGTAGATCCTCATAAAAGAAGATTTAGCCAAAAATTTTTTTAAGCTTGAGTTCAATATATGAGCTGCAGCTTGAGCTCATATTCAAGCTAATCATTATATATGTGAGTTGTGCTTCAAACCAACTATGAGTTTGACCCAACTAGTTTTTATCTCAAATTTTAATGAACTAATGTGACTACAATTTTTTCATAAATTAAGTATATTAAGTTAAATTTGTATCATGTGTTTTGATGATTTTTTTACACTAAAATAGTTTTTTCAAAATTTATCCTTTTATTTGTCTTATTTTAATGCATTATACTCATGGACACTGCAAAGCACATTAATATAAAATGGAATTTCAATATTTTTAATAAAATAAATTTAATAACTATTATGTGTCAAAAGATTTAGGGTGGTAGAGAGATATATGATTTAAAGTCCTAACTTTATATGAAGATCCAACATATATAAAAATAAGAAAGTGGAGTATAAGAGTAATGAGAAATACCAATACTTTTACGTGAAAAAAATATGAAATTGAAAAGAATCATGAGGCTTGGCCTTATTAAATTTTTTCTACTAGTGTTTGTGGTCAATCACGAATGATGCCCTTCATAAAGGAAAAACCTTAGCACAATATAGCAAATACATATCATGTAAAGCATACTACATGGTGGTAGTTAGAAAATTGAGTGATACGAGAGTTCTTAAAATAATGTAGGCTTGTTATTTTGGTTAGTAGGACCGTAGTCAGTCGATGTGGGTTGAAGGGGCCGTAGTTAGTCGATTGAGGTAGAGGGTACTATTATATGGTGATTGAGGTTAGAGGGACCATAATCGTTAGGTGACAGAGGTCAAAGAATATATAGTCAGTGCGTGACTTGGGTCAGAGGGACCACTATCAATAGGAGATGTTGGTCAGAGGGACCATTGTCAATGGCCAAGGGTGGTTGGAGGGACCATAGTCAGTGGCAGCAGTGGATTTGTCTCATTGAGCTGCTCGATTTGACTATAAACGTGCCATGTTTTAATATCATTTGCTCATCCAATTATTACTTTGGAGCTTCCAAATATGCTCTAAACCCTTGATTTGAGTACATTTGGGCTCAGATTGGACCAATTTTGGTGTCATTGGGTTTGTCTTATTGGGACATTTAGTTTGACTATAAGTTTTCTAAAGTTGGAGTTCAAAGGGTCTCGTATTGAATTTTAAAATTTCCCAATTCAAATTTGCCTCAAGATTTATGCTTGATGAAGGAAATTTTTTGTGACATACCAGTTGTTCTCTATTTTTAGATGTTGAGTTTGAAAATATGTATAGGAGCTTACTAAAATGTCCAAAAATAAAAATATAATATATAGATGATTATGAGGCATAACCACTCCATAGATGTCAATGTAGTACTTCCCTCGAGGCTATAAATTAAATAAAATACTATTGATAATATTTTTAGTGTTAGCACAAGCCACAACATCAATTAAAGCAAGAAATATAAATATTATTTGCTCCAAAATTTTTAAATTTTCTTGGAAGTACCAAAATTGATTCTATAATGTCAAAAATTGATCTCAATGACTCAAAAAAAATTTGAATTAAACTTTTTGGGTTGAAAATTAAACTTGACCTATCATAGGTTGCTGAACTGGATGATGGTTATGTAACTATAATAGACAGCTAGCTATGCTCGTGCTTAGGACCATGTGTTTAGAGTGTTACAACTCCCCGCCCATCCCTTTCTTTTATTTTTAATTACTTTTTTTTTCAAAAAGGGGAAATTTTTTTAAAAGTTTATGAAAAATTAAGAATATTTTCAAGGAACAAAATAATTAAATATTATTTTACAAAATTAAATATATATATATATATATATAATTTTTTTTTTCTTTAAAAATCCCAAAAATGTAGAAAATGCTTTTTTCCAAAGTTGCCCCCCATCAGAATCTATAAATACACCCCTAGAGGGTGGAGGAAAATACCTTATTCTTCTAAATCAGTTAAAAGTTTCTCCATTTAATTAAGGAAAAAATGGACTCACAAAAAATTTGAGGTCGTTGACACCAAAAGAGAGCTAATCCTTTGGTGGAACCTCTAGTCTTCCTTTATAAAATAGGTGATGGCTGTCTTGTAGGAGTCTAAAGATTGTGAATGGTGATAAAGGCCTGGTCCTCTAGCACCAGCTTCCATTTCTTTGATAAAAGGGCTAAGATTATCATGTTGAAGTCTAATGTCCATCAATAATAGTAAAGGCACAATCATCTAGCCTAGGCTCCAGTGTTCCTCTATAAAAGGGGTAAACACTATATTGTAGGAGTCCAAAGACTATCATTAGCTATAAAAGCTCGATCCTCTGACGTAAGTGTTGCAACTTAATTAAAAATATGTTTTTATATCATGTGTGTTTTTTATGATTATAAAATCTTATTGTTTCACCTGAAACATATTAAAAAATGTGTTTGTGTTGTTTGTGTGTACTAATGTTTCAGGAAATCATACTTCAGATTATTAAAGACTTCAAGACAGCTTATATTAGGATTTATTATAACTGAAGTATGTACTTTTTCACTTTTACTTGAGTCTGAGAGAGTGTGATTGTAATTGGGTACTCGTGCACACACACACTATGAGAGTTAGACAAAAACTTGTAATTTTAAAACTAATTATAATGTACGATTATGGGATCATACAGAACGATTTGACCTGAGTGTTCCTCCAAAAAGCAGTTAAACAAATCGTGTATTATAAATACTTTTGAATTATTCGTACTACACGAACCTTGGTTCATATAGATGATATTTAGAGTATGAAATTGCTGCGTACTAGTTCATCTTGAACAAACTCCAAATTTTATAAATTGATCATATTGTACGATCATAGTTTTATACAAACATTGATTAGTGTACAAAATGGGCTCATCTATGTTCGTACCAAATGATGCATGATTTGGTTAAACTAATCATATTGTACAAAATGAATATCATATATTATGCCAACCAGTGTACAAAAATGAGTCCATATTCAATCGTACTGGATGAACTTATTCAGATTTCAATATTTTGTATTATACTATTTTAGAATCATATGTAGGTTGATCAGTGTATGAAATAAGTCCATACTCGATTGTATTGGATGAACCTATTCAGTTTTGAATAGTTCGTACTATATGATGTTGGATCGTACATTTGCCAATCAGTGTATGAAATGGGTCTATACATGATCATACCGGATGAACCTATTTAATTTTTGAACTATTCGTACGTACGAACTATGATGATACAGTACAATCCATGACAGTCAAATTGAAATTTTGAGTTTTTTGGATTGTTTTTTTTTTTTGTCTTTCATATTTAGGAGTCCTAAAAACTGACTGTCACATCTCCTACTGTGACTTTCTTTTGTGAGTGCACTTGGAGATTGTTTGGGAGAGCGTCTTGAGATTGGAGAGTGAGAGATCTCATAATAGGGATTTGTGAGGGGATTCATAAGATTGCACAACAGTGAGGATCTCTTGCTTGTCTTCAAAGTTCTTCCCTACTTTCTTGAAGACTCTTGAAAGAATATTTTCAAAGGAGCATGAGTACTCTATCAACACTAGGAGGGTTTGAAAGGATGATGATACTCTCTTGACACCAGGAGGGTTTGAAAAGATGCCAGTTCTCTACCATCATCAGTAGGGTGAGAAAGGTTGACGGTACTATGCCGCACCGGGTTTGGTGGAAGAGAGGTTATTGTAAGGGCTTCTCCTCCTTGCCGTGGGAGCAAAAGAAATGTTACTTTTGTATAGTTCAATACCTGAAGAGAAAGTCTTCAATGAGTGGACATATGTCTAGTTGGACCAAACCACTATAACTTTTAGTATTTTTCTATCTTTACATTTTACTATTTTTATTTTCTACAATTTAATTTTGAGGTTGAAAATTTTATTTTGATAAATTTTTATTGTGCTTAAAAACAATAAAATTGGTTTTTTTAAAATTATAAGAAAAATTTAAATTACCAATTCACCCCCCTTTTTTATTAGCCTTGGGACAAATTTAATAGGTCTAACAACTTTTTTTAACATTCAATAAACTTTGGTCTTCCTCTATAAAAGGGGCGAAGGCTATCCTATATGAGTTTAAAGACTATCAATCTATGGTGAAGGCTCAATCCTTTGATGCAGGTTCAAAAATTGCTCTTTAGAAAAGGGTGAAAGGAAAATGACAACCATTAAGAGGTAGAGGGCTAATTATGATGGTTAAGAAGCAAAGGGCTAATAATGGCCTTCAGGCAAAGGGGTGATGATGGAGGTGTCTGTGTTTTTTTGTTCTATAAATGTAGTTTGTATCTGTACTAATTTGGGGGATAGTGGAAAGCTCGATAGAGGGGGTTTAGTGGTCCACTAATAGTAACAATCTAGTGTCATGCTATTGATGCTAATTGACTAAAGACCCCATGGTGGTAGGGATATAATCTTTTCTTGAAGAAAGAATTGAGAGAGATGTTTCACATTATTGCATGGAAGAGGTTGATTAAATCGACCAAGGATATTTGATCAATTAGAAGGTGTTTGTTAAAGCATTGTTCTACGACACTAACATACATACAAGTAGTCAAGAGAAATAAATCAAATATGCTTAACCTATCCAAGGTTATTTGTCAAAGCATTTCTTAATGATGTTAACATGTATGGAAAATGGTCAAGATGAGGAATCCAATAATGATGTTTGGCCAATCTAAGGTTATTTATTAAAGTGTTGCCTAATGACACTAACCCTGTAGAAGAGGCTATGAGAATCCACCAAGTATGTTTAACTCATCTTAGGTTATTTGTTAGAGCATTGCACAATGACATTAACCTGTATGGAAGAGGCTGAGAGAAATCAATCATATATGTTTGACCTATCAAAGATTACTTATCAAAGCATTGCTCGATAATAATAACCTATATAAAAGGGGTTGGTGGGAGGATTCCAACAAGGATGTTTGACCTATATGAGGTTATTTTTTAAAGTATTGATCGATGATATTAATCAGTGCTAAAGAGGATAAGAGAATACACCAAGGATATTTGATCTATTTAAGGTCATTTATTAAAGTATTTCTTGATGGCATTAAATTGTATGGAAGAGGTGAAAGGAATCCACCAAGGATGTCTAACCTATCTGAGGTTGCTTGTAAAATCATTGCCTAATGACATTAATTTGTATGAAAGAAGTTGAATTGAACCCCCACTTCCGAGATATATTAATCTTGATTGGGGGAGGGTGAATACCACGTGTATCCCAAATTGAAGGTGAAGATTAGGTTATCTTTAAATTTTTATTACCTTTTTGAGGTCAAGATTATGATCCTTCTCAAGGAGTATAAGTCCAAGTAGGGACTATGCATAGTTTATGATTCATTAGAAGCCTTCTTATATTTATTAGATGCTTTATGATAAATGGTTACTAGCAGGATTATTTTATGATATATAAAGTATTAGAGGGACTTGCTAACTAGAATAATATTTAACATTATAACCAAAGTAGTCCCACAATCCAAATTTTCTTCCCATAAACTTGATGTAGCAAATACTGTAGGTTGAGAGTGAAAGTTTAATGGAGGGTATTAAGCCTCATTGAACTGCATTAAGCACAATAAGAAGGGGGGGGGACTACTATTTGAAAATTTTCTTTAACACAAACAAAAATTCTTTTGGATTTTTTTTAAATTGAATTAAGTATTTTGATCATTCGATGCCAAAGCTTATTAAAATAACAACAATTATAATGATGATGTAATTTAATTAGATCAATCTAATAAGAACTACAACATTTTCAACATGTGTTTTTTAAGAAAATAAATTACAGAAAAGTAAAGTGCAGAAAATAAAATATGAGAGCAAAATTAGAACAACTAAACTAGAACTTTTTAGTGATTTGGTTAAATAATGACTTACGTATACTTCCTGTAGTCCTCTCTGGGTATTCCACTAACTCTTAGTGTCTCTCCTTTTAGTCCTCACATCAAGGCAGAGAAGGCCTTACAAGAAACACTTCCACAAACTCAGTTTGGTGGACAACCAAATTCCTTTTCACCCTCTTGGTGAGTTAGAGAACCTTCAAAGCTCTTTTCACCCTCCTAGTAAAGGAAGCAATCATGGATTCTTTTTTACCCTTCTAGTGAAGGCATAGTACCTTTAAATCCTTTTTCACCAACCTAGTGAAGGGAGAGAATCTTGACTTTTGACCTTGAAGCTTTTCTTACCAAAGAAGCCCCAATAGATCCATAGAGCCCTCTAGAGGAATCAAGGTGCAAGCTTTCTTAGAGATACCATTTGAAATCCCTAATATTACTTTTCTCTTTATAAAAGTCACCTTCTCAATCTCAACTCTCCAAGATCTCTCATAACACTTCTTCAATACCCAAAAGTCTCTTTAAGAGACAAATAAGAAAAGCTTTTTATAGAAGGTCTGCAAAAACCCTAAAATTTTAATTCAACTAAAACTATTTCTGTCGTACGATCAAGGTTCATATAATACAATTGGTTCAGAAGCCAGATAATGTCCATTATTTTGGAATAGTCCCACGATGAACTGTTCAAAGCTATATAACAATCATTCAATAAATTAAGTTGATCTTAAAATATAATTACTTAAATTATCTTGTGATTGTACTGTACAGTTTATGGGATTATTAAAAATCATCTATGCATATCATCTAGTATGATTGACTTCGTATCATATGATTAGTTAAAAAATTATGATTTTTTATAAGATGATTGCTAGGATGACCAATTTTTGCTTTACCTATTATATAGTACGATAGACCAAATTAATTAAATCTTTATTTATTTAACTAATCACAGGGATAAAATTAAGTAAGTATTCAAATATTATATAATATGAACATCATCATGTAGAATGATCGGTTCGAAAATTAAAAATTAAAATACTTACTTAAATTTGATTGGTGACTAGGGGTTTCTATTTTGAACGGATTGTACAATATGATTTGGATTGTACATTATTATTAGTTCAAAGACATTAATTACAAAATTAGCCATTTTAAATCATTTCAAAAATAAGTGATCATATAATATGATTAGTTTAAAAAAAATTAAATTTATTTTGTTACCCCCCTAAGTGTGCGTTCATGGTCACAAAAATAACATACACCTTTTACATGACTTTGACTCAAGAAATATAAAATTAAATAAATAATAAGTACAGACTCTTATAACCCATATTCCAATTCTACCCAACCTTGAGACCTAATTATTCTTGTATTGTGTGTGATGTACCTGAAATACTAGCATACACAAAAATATATTTATAATGCAAAATGGTACGAAAAATAAAAGTACATTCAATAATATTTGTTATCATCAAAATCATAACTTAGAATCCTAAATTGCAACAAAGAGGCGATATAATAATACTTTTTTGGTATTTTAATGAAGTTGTTCTCAATTTTGAATTACTTATTTAAGACATGATAATAGATCATGTAAAGGGGCTACCTCATTTAAACTTCCCCATACATTGAAGTTAATCACCAATGGAGGTTACAATAAAGGTTACCCCAGCCAAAAATAAGTTCCCACATATGGTGCCAAATTGTGGCACGCAAGAATTTTTGTGGTGGTAGAGAGATATAGGGTTTAACATCCTAGCTTTGTACGAAGATCCAAAAGATACATAAATAAGTTAGAGTTCAAGAGTCTTAAGAGTACCAAGATTATTACATTGAATACACTAAAAAAGGAAAAACCAGGGACCTGACCCAGTTAAAATAATTTCACTAATGTTTGTAGTTGATTATAAATGATGTCCTTCTTCGAGGGAAAGCCTTGGCTTAGTGTAGAATTATACATCATATAGAGCACATGATATGATGGAAGTTAGAAGAATCTAGTATAATGAGAGTTATTCTCAAAAGAATGTTAACCTATTCATTTTGTCGGTAGGACCATTATCAGGCAATGGAGGTTGGAGGGGTCGTAGTAGGGAAACTTAGAGGGGACTATTTTTAGGAGATAGAGGTCAAAGGGACCATAGTCGATTGGGGCTGGTGGTCAGAGGAACCATAATTGATGAGTGACAGTGGTTGGAGGGACCATGGTAGGTAGGTGAAGGTGGTTGGAGGAACTATAGTCAGTGGACAACATTGGTTAGAAGGATTGTAGTCAAAGAGTGAAGTGGTCAGAGAGACCATAATTGTCCAACTATTAAAGTTGGTGGGATTATCGTCGGTAGGTGATAGTGGTCGACGGGGCCATAGTTTATGGGTGATAGTGGTCAAAGGGATCATAGTCATCGGGAGATGGATGATTGATGGATAATACTTGGCAGGCTATTGAGGTTGAAGGGATAATAGAAGATAGGAGATGGAGTGAAAGTTTGTTAAAGATGTTAAGCCCTTATGAACTAGCCTGAGGCTAACCAAGAGGGGGGCGAATTGATGTTTTAAAAAATTTTAAAACAAAAATCATGATCTTTTAAAATATTTTAAAACCATAAACCAAACAATCATTCTCCAAAAAATAAAGTGTGGAAATTAAATTAAAAAAATGCAATAAGAAAGAACACACCCGATTTTATAGTGGTTCGGTTAACTAGACCTATGTCCACTCCCCGGAGCCTCTCCTCTGGGTATTTCACTAAACTTGGTTACTCTCCTTTTGCTCTCAATGCAAGGAAAAAAAGCCTGTACAAAAACTCCTTTCCAATGACCCTAGTGAGACAGAGAACCCAACTCCATTTGCTTCCTCCTGAAGCAGGTAGAGAACCTGACTCCTTTTGCTTCCTCCTGAAGCAGATAAAGAATCTTGAGTAACTGTTGAAGTAGACCTCTCTAGAACCTCCAAGGAATCATGGATGACGACTGGAGAAGACAACTCAGACCCTTTCTTGGAGCAACCTTTATAAAACCCTTACAAACTCCTCCTCACAAAATCCTCTCTCTCTCCCAAGCTCTCCCTCTCCTCTCTCCACTCTCAGGTAAGGACAGCAAAAAAAGATACAATCTTGAGTAAATAAGAGGTCTTATATAGAAGGGCTTAAATTTTTCTCTAAATTGCAATAAACTGATAAAGATCAACCAGGACGATCAACAAATCATCCTGTACGATCTATGCAAATTCAGCTCAATCATCTAGAATGATCTGGGGGAGGCTGGACGATTAGAATATTTGTTTATTCTGATCATCCATGATGATGGGTACATCATCATATATAATTAGTTCAAAATGTTAAGTATCATCCAAACCATCACTCTATTTGGCTAGACTTTTTATGTTGGACAATGAAAAAATAACTGATTATCTAGGATGATTCTTGGATCATCCTGTATGATTAGTTCAAATCAATACATATCGTCTAGAACATCATATTGTTTGTCCAGGAAGAAACTAAGATTTATTTAGCTGATCATCTAGGACAATCATGCTATCATCCAGGATGATCCTGTTATCGTTCAGGATGATATGATCGATCAATCAAATCTTAATTGCTTTCCTTAATCATCAAACTAATTTACTCATAATTGTAATGTATCATCCAGGATGATATCCTGTATGATGTCTAAAAATAATAACATGCCTGAAAGAGTTGGCAGCTCATTCTTTCAATTTGAGCATATTATCCAGGATGATGCTAATATCATCCAGGATGATTTGCTTATGCTCTATTAGGATTTATATTTTTAATTGATCATTCAGGATGATTTTAGATCATCCCACACGATAAGATCAAAAATAAAAAAAACTAAAAAAATAGATAGAATTTTTTTTCCATGAGTATGTGTGTGCAAGGTTACTTAGCATCATGATCCACTTTGTTACATTTGACTCAAAATAAGGTAAAATCACATGACATACACTTATAGACTAACTCAATCCTAATCTATCCAATCTTGAGCTGGCTTGATTTGCAATTGATCTTATGGACCTGAAACGTTAGTAGGAAAAGCAATAGTAGAAAAATTGAAATGTCTGAAATATTTGCAATCATCAAAATTTTAATCCCTAAATCTCGATTCACAATAATCTCTCCCTTTTTAATGATGGCAAACATTTGGTTAAAAATTCAACTTAAGTAGTTAAATGAAATATGACATGAAGGAAAATATTTTGAATCAAGCAATGAAAGTTTTACTAAAATCAAAGATATGATATAAATACTAAATAAAAGTAGTAAAAAAGTACAATGAAACAACACAAATACTATAACTATTCCCCTTTTTAGGAGGAGGAAAAAAAAAAGAATAGAAAATATAAAAGAAATAAACAACATCACAGAAAACATCATAAGGAAAATATTATATATGTATGAAGGACCCTGATCATCAGAAGGAGATAGTGGTGGCGGCTGAAAGAAGCTGGAAATAGCAGTGAACTACTCACCAAACCAGGCCATGTCCAAGTCATGCTGCTGCTTCCGGTGAGCCATATCTACCTCATACTGCTGCTCCTATGCAACAACATATGAATCGAACTTAGTCTCCCACTAGTTGAACCATTCCACCAGCTGATCCAGTTATGAGTGATGGCGGATCAGAGCAGGTATAAGAATAGGTGCAGGAGCAGCTTCCTTTTCAGCTCCCTTAGCCTCCTCGTGCTCTAGGTGGAGATGAGTAATGTGAAGAATGTGGAAGGAGCTGTTGGTGTAGAAGGCAGGCTAAAAATTAGGTGGGGAAGGATATTAAATATTGTATTTAGTTTCCAGGACATAGGCTATGATGTGTCCTAAGGTAAGGTTAAGCTTTTTTCTGTGCCATAGATCCCTAATTCTAATCATATGATCAATGTAATAGAAAAGAAAATCAGCAGCATTGAATTTCATATGGGTCATTATATATAAGGTGTTGATCAAAAGGAGAGGAGTGATGTGAATACAATCACCATCTTTGAGAATGATTGAGGTTTGAAGTACATGTTGGATTATGGTAGCATCCTTGACTAAGGTGCTAGATGTCCCATCATGATCAGAGACATGAGTGTTTCTCATAAGGTGATTAGCAGGAGCCCAGTCTTAATTAGGATCTTGAGATAAGAGGTAAATCTTGTCTCAGGTAGTGGACAGTTGGAGGAGTTCATGACAGTCATGATAGGTAATTTCTACAGGTCATTTGTTTACATAGGACTAAAGGGCAGTGTAAGTGGAGTTTATCATAAGGCTTACAAAAATATCATAAATAAGTTTATAGTTGAAGGGTAAGGTGAGTGTAAGATTGAAGGTGAGTGAGCATATGAGGTTTGATAGTCCTGGACAGGGTGATCCCGCCTATCTTGTAACAAAGATAGGCTACTTGGCCAGCCGTCTCAGTGAATTGAGGGTCAAAGAGTGGACCTCGAAGAACTTCCAGCCAAAATTCAGGAGTGCTTGCCACCCACCATTTAACAAATGAGGGAGAAGAAGGACGGATTATCAAGGAATGAAGAAGGAAAGTATGAAGAAAACTAGTTCAAAATGGTTATTTTTAAACAATTAGCTATATCATCCATAATGATTATAGAATCATCCAGGACGATTAGGTGAAATTATGATGTCCAGGATGATTAATCAAAAAGACAGTCAAATCATCTAGGACGATCAGACATTGTCCAGGATGATTAAACTAAGGTGATTGTCCTGAGGAGTCATGTCAAATGACTGTTAAAAAAGTAGATCATCCAGGATGATTAGGTGGATCGTCTAGGACGATCAACAATAATGAATCATACAGGCCAAATTTAAAATATGTAATCATTTTTGCCACATTGATCGTCAAGGGCGAATAGGTGGATCATATAGGATGATCATAAATAATTAAAGAAAAATTTAATCAGATCGTCCAAAATAATCACAAATAATTGAGTAGGATTTGATTAGATTATCCAAGATGATGGGTATCATCCAAGACGATCTCAAATGATTGAGTTAGATCAACCATCAGATGAAAAAGGAAGGGTGGATTGAATATATCATCCAGGATGATATGAATATCGTTTAGGATGATGCGACCAAAAAATTGAAATTTTGATGATGGAGGGAGGTGATCAGAATGGTGCCTCAAAATATAAAAAACTAGAAAAATAAAAAACAAAATATAAAATGACGAAAAGATGATAAAAATGACAAAAAGAACAAAGAGAATAAAGTTTTTTTTTATCAAAGCATGAATATGATAAATTTTTCATGTTATTGAATTAAAAATTTATAAGAAAAATGAGTTAACATCATCAAAATTCAAAAAATGGCAGAACAACCGATCCTGTTAGCCCTAGCTCGGACTTCTTATAGGACAAACCATCTTTTGAAAATAAAAATCTAACTTAGAAAAATCAATTGGAAAAGAAATAGTGATCCGTTCAAAACTTAGTTAAAAAAATATCTTATAGAATAATATATCAAAGTAATTAGTCACTATCATGAATTTCAAAATCAAGCCTTTAGAAATATCAAGTGACACATGAATTCTTCTAAGATTTAAATGTTTGAAAGAAAATAAAGCTTTCTTTTGTGTGGTCTTATTTTCTGCCTCTTGTCAATTGGTTGGTGTACTTTATGCATATTTTGATTTTTGATATACTTTGTATATCATTCAATATTTTTTGGCGATCATTGCACATCTTTTCATGTTTTCTTCTTTTTGGGCTCATTTTATGCCTCTTCTTATTTTTGTAAGTTAGCTCTCTTTTAAAACGTTTAAATACTCTCAATTGTGAGAATATCTTCTAGATATTAGGAAAGAAAAACTCATTCTCTAATATAAAAAAGATTAAATCATAAAGCATAAATAAATTCATATGATAAATGCAACGATAAGATTATGAAGGCTTAAAAGTGATTTAATGACTTTGAATGTTATTTATATAAGATAGAATACTGTAACAAGTTAGAAAAGATCTTAATTTTAAAGTCTAATTGTTAATTTGAGATAGACTTTTATTTAGAAAAAAATTACATTGCTAAAAAGAATTAAAGGAAGGGAAACAATCAACGGTGTTTCTCCCTTTAATTGAATTAGGGATGTCATTCAATGTCTATAAATTTTCAAAAATAAAAACAAGACATAAAGTATCATTTTAGCAATGACCAAAGAGAAAATTAAATGAAAAGCTGAAAAATTAGAAATCAAAACATGAAAAAATAACAATAAATAAAAATAAACACTTAAAATAACAAAAACTTCATAAACAAATAAAAGAATAGAAAAATAATAACAAACAACATATCCAAAAATATAAAATTTTGAGTTAAAAAATTATCAAGTTTATGCATTTATGTCAATCACACCAAATCTGATCTTTAGGATGCTAAATGTGTCAAAGTCTAATGGTTTAGTAAAGATATCAGTCAGTTGATTCTAAATTGCCACATGGTATAACTCAATATCTCCTTCAGTAACATTCCCTGATAAAGTTATGCCTTAAATTAATGTGTTGGTCCTTGAATGTTAGATAGGATTCTTAAAGATGCAAATAGTCCTAGTGTTGTTACATCTAATTAAAATTATGCATGCAGATAATCCTAAATCTAAAATGTGTTGCTTCATCTAAAGGACTTGGGCCACACAACTTCCTAAGGAAATATACTCAGCTTCAGTAGTGGAAAGTGCAACAAAATTTTATTTTCTACTAGACTAGGAGACTAAAGACTATCCTATGAATTGTCAAGTATCAAAAGTAATCTTTTTATCCACCCTACATCCTATAAAATTAAAATCAGAATATCTAATAATCTAAAAAGAAGTTCTATGCCTAGGATACCAGATTCCTAAGTTTTTGGTCCCTAAGAGATATATAAGGATTCTCTTAACTGCAGTCAGGTGGGATTCTTTAGGATCAGCTTGAAATCTAGCACAAAGACAAACACTAAACACTATATTAGGTCAGTTAGCATTTTCTTTTAACTTTGTTTGGGATCTTTTTTGGAGAGAAACCTTCCTTCTTCCTTTGTTCAAATTTTAAAGGAAGAGAGTGATAGGTGGATAGTCTCTCATTAGCTTGTATCTAGGTTTTTGCTTCTTTTTCTATTTAGTTGCTACTTAGCATTCCTAAAAAAAAGAACTTCTTTTGATCAAGAAATTTTTCAGTTGAGTCCTTATCTAACTGAACACTAGAGCTCATGGGAGTATTTAATGGCTTGGTTTTATCCATTTCATGTTTCTTCAAGGTGTCCTTAATATACTTTATTTAATTTAGAAAGGTTTTATCATTAAATTGTGTTATATTAAACCCCAAAAAGTAGGACAACTCTTCTATTATACTCATCTCAAATTCCTTACTCATTATTTTAGAAAAATCATCACATAGTTTTTTATTAGAAGATCTAAAAATTATATCATCAGTATAGATCTAAATAATGAGTAACTCATTTCTTATTTTTTCTTGAAAAAAGGGTGGTGTCTATGCTCTCCTTAACAAACTCCCTTTCTAGTAGGAATGTGCTAAGCCTCTCATACCAAGCTCTGGGTGCATGTTTTAATCCATATAAGGCCTTTTTTAATTTGTAAATATGATTTGGAAATTGGAACTCTCAAAACTTGGGGGTTATTTATAAACACATCCTTTTTTATTATCCCATTCAAAAAGTCACTTTTGACATCCATTTGGAAAAACTTAAATTCCTTATAATAGGCAAAGACTAGTAGCACTCTAATGGATTCCAATTTAGCTACAGGGGCAAAGGTCTCCTCAAAATAAATCCCTTCTATGTGGTTGTACCCCTTAGCCACCAATCTCGTCTTATTCCTAACCGCCATACCAGAATCATTGATTTTATTCTTAAAGACCCATTTGGTTCCCACTACACTTTGATTCTTAGGTCTTTCTACTAACTCCCAAACATCATTCCTCATAAATTGGTTAAGTTCTTCTTATATAGCTAAGATCTCAAATTCATAAAAAAGGGCTTGATTGATGTTGGTGAGTTCAGTCATTGAGATAAAGACAGAGTGGTTCACTTTCTTCCTAAGTTCATGCCTAGTTCTAACACCTTCAAAAGGGTATCCTAAGATTAGTTCTTTAGGATGACTTAAAGAATTTCTCCAATCCATAAGCAAAGTTTGTATAGGTTCTACCCTTTCCTCCAAATTTATATTTTCTACTTCTTGGATAATCTCACCTACTCCTTTTGTGTTTTGAGGTTCTACTCTTTTCTTCAAATTTTTAACTCCTTGAGTAATCTCTCTAACTTCTTCTTCTTCCTCAACTCTAGACTTCTTGGGATCATATTCATCAAACACTATATGATTAGTCTCCTCCACCACCAATGTCCTTTTGTTAAACACCCTAAAGGATTTCTCCACACTTTAGCATCCTAAGAACACTCCTTCATCAAATTTTGGGTCAAATTTTCCTAAGGGTGACTTCTTATTTTTATGAATGAAAATAATACAGCTAAAGACGTGGAGGTGAAAAAGATTGGGTTTCCTACCCTTATTGAACTCATAGGATATCTTATCCAGTTTGGCTCTAACATTCACCATATTCAACACATAATAAGATGTGTTTATTGCTTCATCCCAAAAGTATTTTGAAAGTGAATACTCAGTAAGCATGGCTCTAGCGGCTTCAATTAAGGTCTTTTTCTTTCTTTCATCTACCCCAATCTACTGAGGGGTCCTAGGTGCTGAGAAGTTGAGACTAATCCCTTTATCCTCATAAAAGTCTCCAAATCTCTCATTTTCAAACTCTCTACCATGGTCACTATGGATGGTCAAGATCTCATAACCTAGCTTTTTCTAAATCCAAGTGAAGAATGATCTGAATTCATCAAAAGACTCACTTGTATGTAATAGAAATTTAATCCAAATGAACCAGAGTAGTCATCGACAATCATAAATCTATTGACTTTTTTCCCTAAGCTGGCAGTGCTAATGGGTCCAAACAAATCCATGTAAAGGACTTCTAAAGGTCAAAAGTTACTAATGTTCTTAATGGAATGGAAAGATGATTGGACATGTTTTCCTAGTTTACATGTATCTCACTGGTGGTCTTTAGTGAACTTAAGCTTGGGGACACCTATAATTAGTTTTTGGGTCACTCCCCTAAGGGTTTTCAAACTGGCATGACATAAACTCCTATGCCACAACCAAGACTCATTAGAAACAAATTTTAAGCAAAATGAAACATCACATTTCATGTTATTTAAATCAAGCATATAAACATTATTAATCCTGTTTCCCTACAAAATAGTATTGTTATTCAAGCTAGTTATGCATGTGTTTGCCAAAAAATTTATGATAAATCCCTTATCATAAAGCTGACTGATGTTGAGTAAACTGTGCTTCAAGCCATCAACAAGTAAAATATTTTCAATCAAAATATTCTAAGAGTTTCTGATTAAACCTACACCCAATACTTTCCTGGTGGTGTTATCTCCAAAATTGACCTTGCCTCTAGCGAAATGAATTGATTGACATCTCCAGTCATGTGTTAAGAGCATCCACTGTCCAGGTACCAATGCTCTCACAAGATCTTTTGTCAGAGTACACCTACAAAATCATCAAACATCATATTTAGGAACCTAAATAACTTTGGGTCCCTTTTTATGGAAAGAAGAATACAACGCATGTAAGTTATGTTATAAATCATGCAATTTGGATCTCCATACCCAATGTGTACTATGGTGAATAGTGCAAGTATGTGAAATATATCTTAGCATGCCACATAAAAACCTCTAACATTAGGAAAGGGGTTTACTAATCTATTTAGTTTATAGTACATCTTCTTAGGTTTCAAAACTTTTGGATTTTGATCAGGATTGAAAAACTATTTAGGTGTGGGTGGAATCCTATTTTTCTCAAGTGCTTTTAATTCATCTTTAAACAATGAGTTAGCACTTTCTAAAATAATATTATTAACTTTTAAATAGTGCTCCCTACTTTCAGATTTATCAATATATGTTTTAAAAGCATTTTCAAGTGTAGTGTTGGATGCTTTCAATGAATCATACTCAATGACCAACTAAGAATGTTTTTTATTTAACTCATCAAGTAATGACATGTGATTACTATCAAGTGTAGAGTGATCTTTAAATAAAACTTCATATTTTTTTGCAAATTTAAAAATTCTATTTTCATGTTAGCATACAATTTCTTAAGTTTCCTATATGATGTATGAATTTTCTCAAAAACTTTAAGTAATTTATTATAGGTTAGCTTACATACCTCTTTTAGTCAGACTAACCAAGATGATCATCTGCCATCAAACACAAGTTTGTAGTCTCCTCCTCAATCTCATTCTTAGAGGAATTATATGCAGAATTCGCCCAGAACACCTTTTAAAATTACTTCTTGTCTTTCATGAACTTGGGTTTCTCCTCACCCTTCTTCTTGCTTGGGTGAGCCTTAAGTGTAGGACAATCAACTTTCATATGTCCTGACATTCTATATTCAAAATAAACCATATCAAAAGAACTTTTAAAATTTTTGCTACCCTTACCTTTGTTCCATTTCTAATGGTGCTTTTATTTCTTCCTTAGAAATCTTTTGAATTACCTAGTGATTAAGGAAACTTCATCACTTTCAGACCTGAAATAATTAGTTTATATATCGTTAACCTTTAGTGCCACAATTTTCTCCTTCTTTTCTCACCTACAACAAGTTGTCTTTGGTTCACTTTTTGCTCGTAAGCAATGAGTGATCCAAGTAAGTTATCAACATAATAAGTATTCAAATCTTTGGATTTAGTTGTTGCAGTAATCTTAACATCAAAGGAAGAAGGCAAACATCTCAAAATTTGTTAACTTTTTCATAGTTAGTTAGCTCTCTTCATAAGCCATGCAGTGAGATGACAATTTAAGTAAACCTAGTATACATGTCAAATATCGATTCACTAGGTTTCTTGTGAAAAAGTTTATAGTCATGCAAAAAGTTATTCAACCTAGATTATTTAACTTCGCTTGTGCCTTCATGAGTGATACATATCTATCCCATATTTCCTAACCAATAGCACAAGTTGAGATACACCTATAATCTTCAGATTTCAAAGCACAAAAAAAATAGTTAAAACACTTTGCATTAAGTTATGTTAAATCCATATCAACAAAAGTCCATTCAGTAAATGAAAGTTTAATTTTTATGCCATTGATTTCACATGATGGATGTGAATAACCTTCTTTAACAAGCATCCACTTGTGATAGTCAATTGATTATAAAAATATGGACATGTAAGTTTTCTAGAAATTAAAAGGTATATTATCAAACAGTGGTGGTCAGGCAATACAATACCCTTCTATAGTATTATGATTATCAAGGTTAGTCGTGGATCAAAATTTAAAAGTTTTTAAAATCTTAATTTTATGAATCTCGCTCTATACACTATGACAAGTTCGATAGGGAAGTTAAGCCTATGAATAGCCGAAGCTAACTAAGAGGGGGGGGGGAATTGGTGTTTTAAAAAAAATTTACAACAAATCATGATCTTGAAATATGTTTAAAACCACAAACCAAACATTCATTCATTAAAAGAATAAAGTGCAAAAATTAAATATTTAAAATTTAAATCAATTTTATAGTGGTTTAGTCAACTTGACTTACGTCTAACTCCCTGAAGCCTTCTTCTGGTATTACCTAAATTTCAATGACTTCTACTTGCTCTCCACAAAAGCAAACAGCATGTACAAAAACTCTTTTCCACCGACCCAGTGAGACAGAGAACATAACTCATTTTACTTTCTCCTGAATCAGGCAGAGAACCCAACTCAATTTACTTCCTCCTAAAGCAGGCAGAGAATCTCGATCATTTTTTGAAGTAGGCCACTCTAGAACCTCCAAGGATTCACAGTCAATGACTAGAGATGATGACTTGGATCCTTGCTTGGAGCAACCTTTGTAAAACCCTCATAAACTCCCCCTCATAATATTCTCTCTCTCTCTCTCTCTCTCTCTCCAAAGCTCTCCCTCTCATTTTGGCTCTCTTAGGTTAGGACATCAACAAAAGATATAATCTTGAGTAAATAAGAGGTCTTATATAGAAGGGCTTAAAATTTTCCCTAAATTGCAATAAATCGACAATGATTGTCTAGCTAGGACGATCGACAGATCATCCTGTACGATCAATACAAATCAAGCTTAATTAGTCAGAACAATTTGGGGGAGGCTGAACAATTAGAAGATTTGTTTGTTCTGATGGTCCTGGACAATGGGTACATTATCCTATACGATTAGTTTTAAATGTCAAGTATCGTCCATACCATTGCTCTGTTCGGCCAGACTTTTCTTATTAGATGATGAAAAAATAATTAATCGTCCATGATGATTCTTGGATCATCCTGTATGATTAGTTCAAATTAATACATATCGTCCAGAATATTGTTCTGTTCATCCAGAAAGACATTAAGGTTTATTTAGCTGATTGTCTAGGATGATCCTGCTATCATCTAGGATGATATGATCAATCAATCAAACTTTAATTTCTTTCCTTAATCATCAGACTAATTTAAGCATAATTATAATGCATTATCCAGGATAATGTTCTATATGATATCCAAAAATAATAACATGCCCAAAAGAGTTAGTGGTTGATTCTTTCTTATTTGAGCATAAAGTCCAGGACGATGCTAATATCGTCCAGGATGATTTGCTTAATTTCAGCTGCCTTAACCAGGATGCCCTATTAGGGTTTCTATTTTTAACTGATCATCCAGGACAATTTTGGATCGTTCAAGATGATATGATAAAAAATAGAAAACTCTAAAATAAACATAATTTTCCCCCCTAAGAGTGTGTGTGCAAGGTTACTTAGTATTAGGACCCACTTTGTTACATTTGACTCAAGAAAACATAAAAACACTTGACGTACACTTATAGACTAATTCAGTCCTAATCTACCCAATCTTGAGCTGGCTTAATTTGCAATTGATCTTATGGACCTGAAATGTTAGTAGGCAGGGCAATAGTAGAAAAAACAAAAAATGACTGAAATATTTGTTATCATCAAAATTATAATCTCTGAATCCAAATTCGCAACACGGAGGTCGGGAAAACTATTGTTGGCGGGTGATGGAGGTCGTTGGGACCATAGTTAATGGGTGATTATGACCTAAGAGACCATGGTCTATAGGAGACGAAAGTTGGAGGAATCGTAGTTGACAAGGGACAGAGGTCGAATGAAGTCCTGATGATGGCTGTTAGAAGGAGGTTTGACACTGATGCTTGAGCAGAGGTCCAACAGCTACGACTTGATAGCCAGGGTTCACCGGTAGTGGTGTCGGGGTGTAGCTCTGGGATGCTTAAAGCTTCAGAGTTCTCGTAAGTCTCTAGCATAGAGTCTAAGCCTCTAAAAGTTCAAGACCCTTTTCTATGGAAAAAGGGAGTCTATTTATAAATTTTAAGAGTGGCATACTGCTTAAATATAGAGAAGATCTTGGGTAAATTCAGAATGCTCCATCTTATGACCCATATTTATTTCCTCGATCATAGATCATTTGCTCAGCATTTAAGTGTCTTAATGATGTTTGAATAAAATGACATTGGGCTAGTTGTATTTGCCTTATCGAGTCGCTCAATTCGACTATAAGCATGTCATATTTGGAGTTCAGAGGGTCTCATATTGAATATTGAAAATTTTCAATTCTCAATTATGTTTCGAGATTCATGCCTGATCAAGTCAATTTTTGGTGTTTCAACGCCTAATATAATAATCAATACGAATAAATGCAAAATGAAAATTAACATGGTTGATTTCAAATATTTAATTTTGGAGTAATGATATAATGATTAGATGTACGATTCTCAGTAATTTATCAAAGCGTTGAAGTTTATTTAAAATGAAAGGAATAATGTCTCACATTTCAATCAAAATTATTAAAAAAATAAACTATTTAATTACTGTTGAAATTGGTGTGGATATAGTATAGAATTCGTTCTGGGAAATAAATAATTTGTAAAAGAATCTGAAATTATTTTTATATTGAAAGTTTATAATAGCTTTTAGAAGCTTGGACAGATCACAGATATTATGGCTTTCTTTCCAGAGCAGAAGTGATTCCTTTCACGTGGCAGATCGTAATAAAGTTCTAAGAAGGCATCTCTGCACTGATGACGACTGCCTTTAAAATAGGCCTCCGGCCTTATCCTTCAGTGTCCCATTTAATATATCAACATGCAAATTTCTATTAAGATATTTCTTATTTACACTAATATTACATAAAATTAAAAAACATTAACTTTATATGTCTCATTATATTTTTAATTGAATAAATATATTCACTATTGATACGTCATGCAAAAATTATATATCGGGCACGAATCTCGAGGCAAAAAGCTAGCCTGAAACTTCAAAAATTAAATCCTGGAGCACCTGAACTCCGATTTCAGCGAGCTTATAGTCAAACTGAGCGTCTCGGAAATACGAGCCCAACGACACCAAGATCAACCCAATCCGAGCCCGAATGAGTCCGAATCAAGGGCTCAAAGCGCTGTTGGAAGGTTCAAACCGCAATTTGAGTTACCAAAAGATCTCCGATTTTGACGAGCTTATACTCGAATCGAACGTTTCGACGAGACGAATCCAACGAGCCCAAGATCGCCGAATTCCGGCATCATTAAGACCTTCAAATGCCCAACGAACGGTGCGCGATCAAAGGATTCGATATCGGCCGTCCATTCAAAACACTCCCAATTCGCCCCTGATCTCACGCCTATTTACGGGCTATGCCACTCCAGAAAAACTATAAATAGAGCCTTCATTCTACACAAAGGGGATGGAAGTGAAGAGAGAAAAGAAGAAGAGGAGAAAGGGGAAAAGGAGATTCCTCACCTCCTCGACCACCGCCGGAGCTCTTCCTGCCGCCTGAAGACGCCGGAACTCTGCCGAATTTTCACGAAACACAGGAATTCTGCACAACTTCCACGTGATGCTGAAATCCTTCCCAATTAACAACAGAGTTCCCTCCTGACGCCGAAACTCCGCCCAAGTGAAGCCGGAGTTCTCCTCTGCCACCAAAGACGTCGGACTTCTACCCGATGTCGGACCTTCACTCTTCGCCAAGTTTCTACCCGACGCCGGACTTCTACCAGTTATCGGACTTCGTCGGACGTCTATGCGAAGATGCATTTCTTTGCATTACTGGACTTCTACCTGACACTGTCCTACTGATCTTCGTCGTCAGACTACAGTCCTTCCGACCTCTGTCGCCAGTCGACTACAGTCCTCCTGACTTACGTCGCCCGCCGACTACAGTCTTTCCGACATCCATCACCCATTGAATACGGTCCTCCTGACTTATGTCGCCCGCCGACTACAATCTTTCCGACCTACGTCGCCCGCCGACTACGGTCCTCTTGACTTACGTCGCCCGCCGACTAAAGTCCTTCTAACAAAGCGAATATGTCGATAGTAGCTCTTTGTATTTACATCATGTAATGTACTCCATAAGATGTACATCAAGCTAAGGCCTTCTCCCAAGGAAGGGCCTCATTTTTAATCGACTGTGAATACTAGTGGATTCGTTCAAACTGGGCTAGGCTCCGTGGTTTTTCCCCCTTTTACAGGGGTTTTCCACGTAAAATCTTGGTGTCTCATAAATGCTAGACCCTCTCTCCTTATCTGATTACGTGCCAGATTTTCGTACAACGCTAAGACGATAAACTTTATATTTCTCTACCGCCGCTAATACTCCTGGACGCAACAACTATAATTTTATTAAAAAAAAAAACATTATTTCATATGAAATTATTTTTAATATACATCTCTCTTTCAATATATATCCCACTTGAAACACTTGGCAACATCTTTCTCAACGCTTCCAACAATTGTGGTGGTTCTCTATTTCTAATGTTTTTATCTTTCAATTAAGGTTTTGTTTGGGACGATTTTTTATTACTTCTTTAAATATTTTTTAGTATAATTTTTAAAAAATTTTTAATAAAAAAGCTACTTTAAGCAGCAGAAAGAAAATCATCCCAAACGGAGCCTAAGATTTCTTTTTATAGCAAAATTAGAAGAATGTGATGTTGAAGTCGAATTTGATATAGTAGTTTAATCCAACTTCAGGAATGATAGATTTATTTTTTATATGTTTAAATTACATTATAGGCATTTGATCTAAGTGATTGGTTAATTATAAGTCATTCTTGACATTTAGAGAAGATTTCAAGTGATTTGAAATTAATTTGGTTAAAAAAAATTCATTTAATTATGCTATTAAGTAATTCAGTTAAATGTATAAATGTAAAAAATTCACAACTAATTACAAAAACTCCAAATTAAGCAAACTCAAAGCCATTGGACTCATGTGTCGGTCTTATATTTATTAAAATTATTAAATTCCTAGAATTATTTAAAAATTAAAATTCAATATTTTGGTCAATCTTAGTTCAATAAAACATACAAACTTTAAAAATTTATATCTAATTTTAGAAAAAAATATAAATCCAGCAAATTTAGTGACATTTTACTCATCGTAGGGTATAGTACTTATGAAAATATAAGATTTCCAAAAGTTAATGTAAATCCAAATGTCAAGTAATGGACCCTTTATTTAATGCATTAATATATTCAATTAAATACTAAAAAATAATAAATGGCCAAATATTTAGTAAATCACCAATCCAATAAAAAAAATCAGATTATAACATTAAAATGAATAAAAAAAACATTTCATTAATGAAGTTTTTAGAATGGACTACCTTAGGCTACGACGCTAAGTATCCTAATGAGACCTTGACCTACAACAAACTAAAAAAAATTATTAGAAAACTCTAAACAACAATCATTTTAGGATACATCCAAACCACACCACCTAATGCACACACGATAGATGACTTGTTAGGATAGCCAACCATAGTTTTAGGCTAGGACACTATCTTTTTATACATGCTTTTCTTTTCTGTGTGATGTGACTTTTATATGGATTCCATTGCATGCGGGTTGTCGTGGCTCTATGTGTTTTATAATGCCTATTGATGTGATATTTTTGCTATATCAATTTATATATGATGTGACGATGGACACCAAATTTCACATATGTTAAGAATGATTTGGATGCTAATGAAATTTTCTACAGTTGATCATGCTTATGCTAACCAATATAAAGGTGATAATTAAAAAATAAAATTAAGAAAATTTTTAAGGTGCTAAAATTGCTAAGCCCCTAAAAAACTAAAATCAATAGTAAATTATAATTAACTAAAAAAATCAAGCTTATATAGAAAGATAAATGCTACTAAGAAGTAAGTTTGGGCATGTTGGGGGTTTTTCATGCAGTCATATCATTCTTTCTCTCCTTGCTAGGCACGACCACCTACGGGTCATGGAAAACCACCTAACCTTAAGTGTGCAACTCTGTCTAGGGAATATTGTGCATCTCTACGCAAGATCCTATTTTAAGGCCTAATTTTTAAGGTTTGCCATACATTTTTTTGCATACAAGGTCAATCAACATGCATCGTATTAGAAATCAACTAAAGAAATAAATTTTAATTTCATTGAGCATAAGCCCACCACACATAAGTAAAGGGGACAATTAAAAAATTCTCTAGATGTTATGCCCAATTTCTCAAAAACTTAAAAAATAAACATTACCAATCTTTCATAGGATTGGATACATGATTTTAAAGCCTCTGTGTGATTTAGCTGGCTCTCTAATTCAAGCTGAAAAAAGTCCATATTTCCATGTTATTAGTTAGGTTTTGGTTAGTATTGTTTAGTGCCAAAATTAGATTTAGGATTTGGAGTGGACCCGAAATCATAAGTTTCCAACATCAAAAATTTTATCTCAATCTTCTAATAAAATAATAACTCAAATAAAAAATTTTCTCATCCAAAATTTAATTCCCAATATAGGATAGATTGGGGTATTTTTAATTTCTTACATAATTCTAAAACACCTCTTACTTTTCATCCTTTGGCCTCCAAAATAAATGTACAAAATTGACCCAATCCTTTTTGGAATTCAAACCTCATTCCCTTCATATTAGTCTTAAAATATCAAAAATAAAAATTTTACCACATTTTAATTTAGAGTATTTATTAGAGGCCTAAAACTTGCTATGATATAATTAAATACGAAGGCTTGCCTTTGTAGGAGATTAAAGACCCCAAATAAAATAAACCCCATCCTACTTAGCTCCTAAATAAGATGGGTAAAATTGTTATTTTAGGAAAATTAAAATTAAATGGTGATCGTTATCTCACATTTAAATCATGGATAATAAATAACTTTTCTTTCTCCGAGGAGATATATCATATATTTCATTCATTTGAATATGAAATTAATGATAGTACATCTAGATTATTATAGCTAAATATATGACCAGATAATATTTTAAACCTTTGGGGTCAAATTTAGTCCTTTCTTGAATTTAACTATATTAATCAGGATGAAGTTATGATTTTATAAATTCAAGTGTTCAATTTCTCTTCACCTTGTGAGTGTGGCCTGATTGCTTATCCAACATACACCCAATATATAAAATGACTCAAAAAATAAAAGGTATTGAATCTATAAAACACATACTCACTTAGAACCTGATGTTGCATTATCCTGATTCTTGATTCTTCAATTCTACTTGGTGTATGTTATACCAAAAATGGTTTATGATACACAAAATAAATATGAAATATATAAAGGAGGAAGAATTATCTAATAATATTTGTAATAATTAAATACAAGATTATGCTTTAGGATTATAATATTTTGCTATTTCCACACGGCCAGGTGAAATTAAGATTCCTTTAAATCTTTTGTCCATATGATATTAGAATCTCCTAAACCATCTTACTCACTATTTTGATATGGTCAAGTGAGTATTAAATCATTCTCTTTCACTATTTTTATATGATCATTTGAATGTTTGATTCCTTTAAATCTTATATCTCATTCTTTAAATAAAGTCAAGCAGGCATTAAATCTTTCTAAATCACTTTCTCACTATTTTGATATGGTTAGTCAGTATTGAGTGATCCTCCTTTGCGATTTTGATATGGTTAGGAAAAGATTGGATATATCTTACATTCATATAAATTTGACTTCGTTGGGATATATCTCTCTTTTAAGTCCTTTTTTGACTTAAATTTATCTGGTTGAGATGATTTCCCTATTAGATATCTTGCTTGATTAAATTTGTATATTTATAATCATTTCATTTCAGGTACTTTCGAATTAACTTTTTTTTTTTGGATTATGTTGATTTTTTTTGTCAATGTTGAAACATGAGATTTACTTTTCTAATTCATCACACCTATTGGGAATCCATTTATTAACCTTAGTTCATATGAGGTTAATCATTTTAAGCTAAACAATTAAAAAATCTATCATTTATGTTCAATTAAGCTCAATTTAACCTTTAATCATCCTAAATCCTTTAGTTAAGTTCAATCATTCTATCAAATCCTAGTCTAAAATTTAGAGTTCAAAATCTAGTTCAAATTCAAACCGTAAAGCCTTCAAATATTTCCCTTTTTAGGGGAACTTTTAATTAAATTAAATTCTAGGTAAAGCCCCTAGATTTTTGTTTTATCATTCATATAATTATTAAACATCTTGTAAGAGTCTCTCTAATCATTTTAGAAGCCTCCATGCCCTTCCAAATCTTAAAACTCAAATCCTGGAACATTGGCTCCAAAACCTTCGAAACTTTCCATTCATTCCACTCAACAAGGCATATTTGATTAAACACCTTGGAACCCTTTGAAACTCATGAAAACTTGTTCATAAACATCATTGTAATGATTTGAATTCAATTGGATCCATGGTTGATAATGGTTGACCTTGTTTGGACCAGATTGACCAAATGGACCCTTAAACTCTAAAACACCTTCATATGCATGAAACATATTGCAAAGTCCAATCCAAGTCCTTGGTTTAACCCTATGCACCTTATAATCATCCTTGATCATCTTAAAACCCAAGTGGACCCTTGGATGGGTTTGCTTGATCCTGATTTGTCACTTAAACCAAAAAGGACCCATTTGACCTAAACACTTCAATCATGCATATGAACACATTCAAATATTATCAAAGCATTCTAAACCTTCTAAACATTAAATCATACATGCCTTACCCTAAATGTCCCCTTGGTGGACCATTGTTGGCCATGGTTAACAAAACCCATTTAAACCTAAACTTGACCTAAATGAACAATAAATGTAATGCAGTACTTAGAGATCATGGATTACCATAAAATCACTACCAATAAGTTTTAAACTATATTTAGAACATAATAGATGCAACGTAAAGGTTTGGTCAAACCTAGTTGACCAAGAAAACCTAGGTTGACAAATCTTGTCATATGGTTCATCCATTTCAATTCACATAATGTAGGTTAACATAAGGCCTCAAACTCATTGGGACTATTCATTAGGTGCCCCCAAGGGTTTACCCAAGCCAACCCAGGCCTTGGGCCCACTTGCGCTAGCCACTTGGGTTGACTCCAGTGAACCAAAATAAACTTATTAAGCAAAAATCTAATCCTTATAAAATTAAATGAAAGTATTGCATGTATAGGCTCCGAGGGACCCCATACATTAACTCCAACAATCCAAGCCCATGAGATGAGCTGGGTTAGTCAAATTAGCTAACCTAAGTCTACCAAATAAGCTCTTATTTAGTTATTTTACAACTCAATTGGAATTAAACTTAGCTAACCCATGGATTTTTATTACAAAGCTTCTAAATAACTTGCCACAACATATAAAGCCAGGAGGTTGCCTGAGGTGGCAAAAAAATAAAAAGTAACTAGCTCAAGTCATTGGTTCACTTCAAATAACATGTTCAACTTCCCACATGGGCTCAAATCAACTACTCAGGTGAGCTATTGAGAGCTCATTGGATTATCCCCAACTAACTTTATGCCTTGTTGGCACCTCACCTAGTCAAAACTAATGTTGGATTCAATTTTAAAAATCCCATAAATACTCTAAATTTTAAAGAAAAAGGGTCTTATTTATTCATTCCTGAATAGTCCCTCCAAGTTCCCTAGTGGATCTACAACCTTCCCTATCTGATTTGAATCGTTCTCTGATGAGTTTACTCTAACAAATTAAATCAAATGAACTAAATAAAAAAATCAACCTAAATCACAACTTTATTAAAATGAAGACTATATGATTTTGTTTTTATCTTTCAGGGGGAAATAAATGTTTTAATTCAAGAGCCTACTTGTTGATTGATTGCTTCAAACCCTTGACGTGTTAGTTAACATGGTTCCTTAAAACCTAAAACAAATAAAACATTTAAATAAAATAAAGCCTTCATGTATTTGCTTTATCCTTAGGGATAAAACAAATGCACTTATTCATATGCTTATGACTTTTTGATTGGTAGCTTTAAACACTATAAAGTTGTTCATTACCAAGTTTCTTTAAAACCTAAACAAAATAACTCAAACAAATTAAAATACATTAATAAAAAATTAAGCATCAAACACAAACTTAAACTAAAATCTTTAAACTTTAAATTAATAAATTAAACTTGTAGTTAACATTAATTGCCAATCTACTTAAGGCATATCCAAACTACACAGCTTAGCAAACACTCTTAATTGCTTGATAGGTCAACTAATTTTAGTCTAGGCTAGGTCATTGTGTTTACTTTCTTGCACTTGTTATTTGGTACTATTTTGATGGGTATTTGATTATGTGATTATTTATATTTACTATACTTTGTGATATCATATAGATGACTATATATGCACACCATACACTATATTTACATTTTGACCCCTGGAAGAGTACTACCAAATTCTTTTATAAATGAAAATAAAAATAAAAAATGTAAATAGAGTTGTAAATTGTAAAGAATTGTTAAAGTATAAATATAAATTTGCTTATAGAATAGAAGCCCAAAAGAATGTTCTTCTTTTTTATTTTAAGTTCATTTATTTTGGAATTCTATTTCTTATACATACATGGAGAAAGAAGATTAGAAAACCAAAAGATATTAAATAAGCAATTTACATTTGTATAGACTTGCATCATTATATAGGTGTAGAAATACAATCTTGTGTTGGTAGAGCTTGACCACATTTACTTAATTTATGAAGACTCAAGTTTGTACTTTGCTTTCTTTTTACACTTGTACATTCATGCATAAACATTCATATATTCATACATTATAAACGATTATGATTCAAATTACATATGTTTTCTAGGTTTCTTGGTGCTCCATATATATTTTCCTAGACATTCACTTTAAGCTCTTAGGATATTGTGATTTTATACTTTTATCCCCCAACTCCTTTATATAAATTACATAAATTGCATGCATTTTAAATTTTATTTTTCCGTACATAAAAACCAATGCATATAATCCTATAACAAGTAAGCGACGACCTAAGCAACGAAGCTGAGTCGTCTATTTTTGTGGGTATACGGCCATTCTACTGTTGAATGTTTACTAAAAAATTAAGTCATTTATCGTGCATTAGTAGCATTTAAAATTTTTTAGAATATAGCATAAAGTTGTTTTAAATTATATTAGTTAAGTCCATTTAAACCCCAAAAATCTTTTAAATTTTTTATTAAAGTCTAAACATAATTATGTAATTTTTGTAATGTAAATAGTCTATCTACCATGCATAAGTGAGACATGAAAAGCATGGTTTTATAAAATTACTTAGGTAGTTAAATTGGTTGTCCACTCCAGGTAGGCATAAGTACATCATTGCACTTGTGCATAAATTCCTACATTTTCTGCCTAGATAGGTTATCCTATCTTCTAATATATCGTAAAACTTAAACTTACAATTGGTATTGATCTAAATTACAAGTTTAAACCCTAGAATAAGTAAGAGTGTTTATTTTTTTTAAAGAATTTAAGTACTCTCTATCTTTCTTTAGTTGACCCCATAAGCAAGTATTAAAGCTTTGAACTTTCCCAATTTATAGGCAGGTCTAAATTTAAATCCATGATTAAAACTTTGTGAATCTAAAGAACCCTAATCACCACTTTAATTTAGAGTTTTCTTAAGACTTGTCTTCAGAAGGAAAAAAAAATTTTAAGACTTATCCTGGGATGTAATTAATCATAGATGCTTGCCTTGACAGGATACCATAAACCTAGTAAAAAATTTAACTCTGCTTAGTTCCCTATTATAGGGGTGTTGACCTACTTTTTCTCCCAGACCAGGTCAAAGAGTTGACCTGGTCAAATTTGACCAGGCTAGACCCTAGGACCCATCCCAATGGATCCAGGGAGTCAAGCCAAGTCTGCAGAGCCCTGACCCAGGTCCTGGGTCAACCTGGTTGACCAGGTCAACCCAGGTTATTGGCCTAAATGGGTCATTTTAAATCTAAATCAAATCCAAAATCATTTTGGCTCAATTCACTCCCCCCTTGGGTCTAATTGACTGGTTTGACCAAGTCAAACACTAACTTGGTCAAGCCTGGCTCTTAATGGATCAAATTGACCCATTAAGGCCCATTAGAGCCCAAGTCAAATTCTAATGCATTTAAATCCATTCATGACTCAAATCTCCCATGGCTTAGATTCACTTAACATGTTTGAATGAGTCAACTCATGGCTTGGTCGACCCAAGACATGGAGGGGGTCAAATTTGACCTTCTTAGGTCAAATTTAAGGCCTTTAATACACTAACTCCTTTCCTAATGAGCCTTAAGCTGAATTCTCATCCAAATCACCCTCTCCCCTTCTGAATTTGACCTAGAGCTAATCCTAGCCATGGATCCTAGGAGTTTGGACCTATAAATAGGAAAAAGTTAGGTTTTGTTAAGATCTTTTGGAAATTGCTCCATGGATAGACCTTCTCAAGCCCTAATATTTGGTGTCAGTGCTCCCACGATGTTCCCCCACCTTTCCCAAGTCAAACCCCACCATCCCAAGTCGCAGGCGGCGAGATCCCGGCGAGCCCTGTGAGAAATTTTTTTTTCTTACCTTTAATTTTAAAAAAGCTTTTGGTATTTATTTTAAATAAATAAATAAATTCACATACGATTTGCTTTATTTATATTTTAATGTTTTCTTTCAATCAAATATGCATGGTCAGACATTATACCACCTCGAGGGGTAGACTAATGTCCTTCTACTGATCCAAAAGAAAGGAAACTACTAATTCATTCTTCTAATCAGGTGCAGCATAGGGAATATACAAATCATCCCGGGGGACGACGAGCACATTATCCTATCGACCCGATTAAACAAATGAATTATGAATTTTTTTCAAAATCAAATATAGAAGATATTTAACCTACCTGTGAGAGCAGATTAATCATCTACCTATCCTTTGATTTTGGAAATAAAGTTTTAAATATAGATAAAGCATTGATCTACGTCCACAGATCTTTCCCCTTCCTCGGAAAGGAAACTAAGGTAGGGTTTAGATTATTCTGGGATCTAGACTCCCTATAGGGGCAAGCCCCTATAGTTAATTACATCTCCTAAGAGAATACTCTCGATTTAAATGAAGACTAATTAGTTTCAAAATTATATATAAATTTAACTAAATATTTGGGATAATTTAATTTTTCATGTTCAGGCTTTAGATTATAATTTCTAATATGGAATTTGGAAGAGTTTAGATTTGATTAGGAGAAGGAATGTGCAGGGAGAGGGTGTATACATTACGGACTTACCACCTATCTAGAGTGGGTTGCCAGCTAACAATCCTAATCACAATAATTCACAGATGAATGCAAGATTTAAGGTAGCTCTATCCTAAGAATCAAGTAATGGTTAGAGAATTTAAATCAAATGAAATAGAATATGCTTACAAAAATTGAAAATCTACATGAATGCTAATGATGTATGAGCAGTTATGTATATGAAAGAGCTGACTTTTATTAATATCAAATTTATAAAGTACATCCCAGGGTCTATAGTAAAGTAAAGGTGGTCAGGCCCCACTGACAACAAGCCTTGGTTCTAAGCCTATAGGGGAGTAGTATTAAATACAACTGCTTATGGTCTTCAGGCTCCAAGTCTTCTATGGAATTCCAAAAAGGAACATCCTCCTTAGGGAGGATATTACTTTTTAGAGCCCCATTTGTGTTACAGATCTATGGTTTATGATTTTGATGATAGCAAACATTCCTTATTTCTCTATGATTGCCTTATGTGCTAACGTTTCAGGTCCACACGATCAGACTGCAATCTGGAACCAGCTCAAGATTGGGTAGACTAGGTCTGTGTCAATTTGTAATCTTTTTCCTTTCTTGAGTCTGTTGTATTTGGTGTGGCTATAACTTGGTAGAAATTCTCTTGCTCCCTATATGATTTCTGTTTTTGGTAACATCGGCCAGGACGATCGTAAGATCGGCCTGGACGATCTGTCCAAAATCAAGAATTAAAACTAATATCCTTTTTTGAATGGGGTAAGTTATTTAAGAGATTAGCCATATTAAATGTAAAATATTTTAAAAAAAACTTGTTATAATAAAATCTAAAGATACATATTTATATCTTCTTAGAACAACTGTTAAAGAAATTTGGGATAAAACTTGCATAACCTATGAAGAGACAAAGCAACGTAAATGAATAATTTAACATTCTGTCATTGATTATCAACTTGTCTCATATGAAACCAAGTGAATCTATTTCTTGAATATATATTAATTCATTACATTTCACATCCCAATCTGTATTTGGTAGAGAACTAATATTATAGAAAAGAATTAAAATTTGCATTATCTTCTAGTTCATTATCAAAAATGGTACTATTATTGAATCAAAGGATCTTAATATTTATTCTTAATTGATAACTAAATTGGATCTCTATTGAATTATGAAAGTAAGGGTGAGTTAAAGGAAAATTAGATACATGTGAGAAATTGAAAGGAGAGAAAATTGCAACCTTAAGGGCTGATGATTTCTGATAGTGAAAATTCCATTATTAAGGAGGTGATGATGGTAATTACACAATGAGAAAGGAAATTTTAAAAGGTTCTAACCTAAAGAAAAAGTAAAAGTGCTATTTAGTAAGAATAAGAGAAAATTTAATAAAAAATCCAACTTCCTTCAGGTTTCTTTTGAAATGCACGAAGCAAGGGCACATGAAGAATAATTATCAAATCTTAAATCTCACCCAATTAAAAGAGAAGGGGGTGTTGACCTCATTTTTAGGTATTGGAGTCAACTAAGGCCCTTCCAATTCCAGATTATTCTAGATCTAGGATCCACCTCTAGACTTTAAGATCACTTTCCTAGAGCCAGACCTTAGGGCCTTACTCTAGAGCTTAACTTCTTTTTTCTAGATCCCAGACCTTAGGCCTATTTCTTAGAGCTAGGATTCTCTTTATATCCCAAAATTCTAGAGCCACTCGAAGATCCTAGGATCTTAAGAACCCCCATTAGATCATAGAGACCATCCCAATCTAGACTTCAAATCAATCCCGTACCCCCCCTTTGATCAACTCCACTTAACAAATCAATTTTCTACCTTGATTAACTCCAATTGCAAGTTAATCCCTTACCCTTTGATTGATTTAAATTCCAAACTTCATCATATCAAATCCAAAATTATTCAAGTTTCAAACATTCCAAACTTTGCTCAATCCACTTGAGAATCCAAATTTCAATCTAGACTTTGATCCCTACCTTTTGATCTAGCCTTAAACCTATCCATTCATTAACAATACACACATGGTTGTAAAATATTGGATACTCCAATTCATTTCAAACTTAAAATCCATTCCAAATCTAGAAACCAGATCAAATCCAAAGTTCTTAAGGCCTGTCCTTAAGACCTTTTTCAAAGATTTTTTCAACATTTCAACCCAGTCAAATGGCCTCAGTGGATTCAGGTCTTCACTAACAAGTGATAAGACATGGACTCTAGACGTTACCCTCCAATTTTGAGTCCACATTTCTGAGGTTTAACTCCTGATCTGAAATTAAAATCAAAAGGCTGTAAAAACCTTCAAAATATTTACAGCCTATCGCATTGGAAACTTAACACCTGAAGATTTTGATTCTTGCGAGCCCTTATCAAAGCTCCAATCACTTCCAAGACTCTTGATTGTAACCATTTGAGCAGTAACGCATTTTTCTCAGCAGACCATTTTTTGACCCTAAGTTGACCATATGGGGTCAAAATTAACCAAAAATACCCCTATGGATTCAAATGCCATTTCAACTCAAATCAATTTTCCAAAACTCTTTTGAAAACACTTCAAAGTTTCAAAATATCAAACCCAAACTTGTTGAACTCAAACTCAGACCTTGGTCCAACCTGGCGTTGACAAAGTCAACCAGTTGGACCCATTAAACCCATACAACCCTTTCCCTTTCTCAATTTTTGAACAAGTCTTTTGATGTGGGATGACCCTTCGTTACCCAAGAGACCTTCTGCAGACCAGCCCTGGCTCACTTGGGTTAGATTGGCTTGACCAAGTGCAAAGAGGAGCCGCCCTTGAGCACCTCTTAACCTTGATCAAATTAAATCCAAAATCAGGTGTTCATTGGATTCCCATTGACCCAATACACCTTCCTTGATCCATCCCAACCTTGGGGACTAACTGGGTTAAGAGTTAGGCTAACCCAAAGTGCCCAAAATCACTTGGGATTCGAGCCATTCTCACAGCAATATTGCTTTGAGACCAATACTCCATAGGGGGTGGCCCTAGGTCCAACACCACCATCTTTCTACCTAAGCCATGCCTTGGGCTAAAACTTGGTCAAGAGTTAGGCTAACCCAGTAGCCAAAAACACTTGGACTGAGCCATTTTCTAACTCAGATCAAATTGGACCAAGATTGCCACTTGCATTTGGGTTCACCAGACCCAGACCCACTTCCCACCCTCAAGCCAGGGTTCTGGCCTGACCTGGGTTGAGCCAAATCGAGCCCGAACCGACGCAAGATTTGGGATCACCCGAGCCATTCTTTTAACCAAGACCAATTGATCCGAATTGCACTTCAATGGGTGCAAAAGACCCAACCTATCTCCCATACCAAACCCAGGGTCTGACCTGACCTGGATCGTTTCATTCGACTCGAACCGAGCCAGGTTTGGGCCACCCAGCCACCAGTTCAATCACGATCCATTCCCATACATTGACTCCCACCTTTGGCTCCAGCACGTCCCCATCGGCCTCCACCAGTCAACCTGAAACCCAAGACCATGGCGGGCGGCGGTCGAAGCCAATGGAAATTGATGTTCCGGTGGCTCCCCCAGACAATTTTCATGTCAAGGCTACTATCTCACGTCTGATCCCAATGATCTCCCCAGGACGTCGCCATCATCCACCTTGCAGCGATCCTAGCTCCTCTCCAGCTCAATCCAGGTCGTCCAAGCTCTCAGAAAGGTGCGGTATGACTCGCCAGAACGCCAGAGACATCGACATTCATTCTCATCGATCCCCAGAACTTCCCAGATGCTTCCTCCGACTCCAGAAATTTGATCCCTCCTTTCCGTTCGAGGCAAGCGCCGTGAAAGTTTTGGCGTCCCGCTCGAAGTCGATACTGGCCGTACCTCTGGTCCGACGTCTGCATGGAGAGCAATGTTCGTCACGTCCCCTAAAAGCTTCCTAAAAGCTATTTGTTTGAGGCCTTCTCTGCGGTGAATCCCTCCCCTGAGCTTCCTTACCCTAGGGTAGTTTCGGCGCAAGTGTGAAGGAAACTTCACCCCAACGGATCTCCACCGTTGGAAAGTGGAAGATTTCCACCGTCCTGATCCCCCTTGTGAAATTTCTAGGTTTCTGGCGGACCCCAACAAGCCGGAGAACCTCTTGACGGTCTTGGATACGAGCAGGAGGTTAAGACAAAATCTCCATCGTTTAATGAAGAGATTAGATCAGTTAGCGATATTAGAGCGCCTGTGTAATCCCAGCCGTTTGATCCTCCATCAATGGCCTTGGGTTAACAGCCCGACTGTTACTGTGCCTTACCAATATTGCGCAATCAAGCGCGCGACGCACGTGTAAAGGCCTGTTGACATTTGTAATCTCGGAAATTAATTAATCACAGAATATTTAAAGGGACACTTCAAGAGAAATTCATAACTCCCTGGCACACTTGTCCAATTTATGTGTTCTTAGGCTTCATTGGAAAGGTCTCAGGGAGATCTACAAAAACCTAATGTATTCAGAACCCTAGTAGGTTTAGTTGTTAGGCTTATTCAAGTTAAGTATTTATAAAATTTATTTTAATTTACTTTTTAAATATAAGTCCACCAGGTCTGCAATTTTGGGAGAATGAAATTAAACATTTTGACATGTCCAAATTTTATCTACCATTTTAAGTGTTCAAGGGCATTTTCCCCATTTTTTAAGTTAAGGAGTGCGAGTTTTGACCCTTAAATTCTAAAAGGAGATATTTGACCTATTACCAATGGGCATATTATAGGGTTGATTGGTGTGGCTAAAGAGTAGGATAAGAAGTAGACACTAATTTGCCCCAACTTCAGGAGTCTTAGGTGCAGACCCCTATAGGGATTTGACGTGACTTAGAGATCACTTGGGTGGTTTGTTAACCCACCTTAGGTACTTCGTTTGAGCTCAAATTTGGTGGGTTTAGTCCTTAGGGTCAGGTGACTCCTATGGTCCAAATTTCATCAAATTTGGATCATATGTGCCCATATTTATGAAGCCATAAAAAATTCCTTCTTAGAAAGGCGTTAAACGTCTATCAACTAATATAATAGAACTATTTCTAACTTGTAAAATCCATTAAAAATGTTCCTTAATTGCCCCTAATAATCCCTCAATGTAATAATAATTGAAACTCTCTTAAATTATTTCTAGAGTTTGTCTAAGAGTTTGATCATTAGGTAATTAAGGTTTAAACCAATTTTAATTGATTCTAAATTCTTAAAAATCCCAAAGTTTTAACACTCGTTTGATCTATCTTAGGTCATTTAGCCATTTGGAATTAGATTTCCCAAGGAGTTTAGGGGCTCATTTTGGGTTCAAATCCTTAACTAGACCCCCTTAACGTCGTATATACTTAGAAATACCCTACGAATATGATAAATTTTCTAAAAATTCTCTATTAATTATAGAAAAAATTTTGACCAATCAACATTTCAATGTGCGCTAATGATTTCACTAGAATCCATTACTCCGTAAAATCATTAA
>NW_021319518.1:2844281-2899329 GCF_001605985.2 Dendrobium catenatum | reverse complement strand
ATTTACAAATCATGAAGGTATAGAATATACTTCTTGAACTAACATTCATATGTAATCAATAATTTGCAAGAAAGTAGACATCGAAATTTTCCAAAAATCAAAAGGAATATTATCAAATAAAGATGGTTGTGTGATTAAATATTCTTCCATAGTATTATGATTACCCAAATAAGCCATGCATATTTTTCATAAGTTTTCTAAACCTTAGTTTTTGAATATCGCTCAAATACTGCTTGAAATTTCAAGAAGGTTGTGAGACCTTAAAGAACTTGCATAAGGCTAACCATAAGGGGTGCGGGGCATATTTTTCATAAGTTTTCTAAACCTTAGTTTTTGAATATCGCTCAAATACTGCTTGAAATTTCAAGAAGGTTGTGAGACCTTAAAGAACTTGCATAAGGCTAACCATAAGGGGTGCGGGGCGAGGTTAGTTCATAATTTATTAATTATTTAATAAAATGAAAAATCATTTTATAATTTTTTTAATATGTATAAAAGAGACAATTTAATCTCCTACTATAGATGCAAATTATTTTCATAGTGACAGAAAATCATAGTTTCTCAATCACACAGTAAATAATAGAAAAATGAAAGTATAGAATATTAAGAATAAAAACACACAAGAATTTTATAGTGGTTTAGTCTAACTTGACATACATCTAATCCCCAGAATTGAACATTCCAGGTACTTCACTGAAATTAGTGTCTCTATTTTTTCCTCCACAGTAAGGCAGAGAAGCCCTTACAAGAATTTATTGTCACCTTCCTAGTGTATTGGAGAACCAAAAGCTTGTACACCCTCACGGTGATGGTAGCGTGCCTTAGATTGTTTACACCCTCAATTTGATGTCAGAGAACCATAAATCCTTTTTTGTCTATTCTAGAAAAGGCTTAAAACCTAGAACTTGTGCTACAGAAAGTCTTCTAGCGCCTTTAAAAGATCAAGGAAGAAGCTTAAAGAAGATGAGGAAGAACCTTGGTTTGAGTAATCTTGTGAATCCCTCACAAATCTCCCATGCAAAAAACTATCCCTTATAAAAAAAATCACCCTCAATTCTCTCTCTCAATGCTCTCCTAATCTCCTCTTTACTCCCTTTTAAAAACTTTAGCAGCCAAAAGTCTTAGGAAAAAAGACAATAGAGGACTTTAAATAAAGATCCTCTAAGAAAGTCCTAAATTTAAATTTGGTGCTTCTGATTGTCCAGTACGTACAAGATCGTCCTATACAATTTGTTCAAAGCACCAATTTCAGCCAGTAGGAATTGCAACCCACTTTATGATTAGTTCAAGTGTTTATATTGTTCATCATGTATGATTAGGCACATCGTGCTGTGTAATTAGCAAGAACACATATCTAATTATCCAGTACGAGGGGGGAGTGTTTAATATCATCATATATAGGAATTGGGTCATACAATATAATTTTTTTGATCATCTTGTATGTTCTAGACAAAAGCATAGCTAGTTGTCGAGTACTAGGGGTGGAGTTTAAATATCATCCAACACAAGAATCGGGTCATACAGTATGATCATCTCTGATCATCCTGGCTACGATCATCTCTGATCATCCTGTATAATCTAATTGACGAATTTAACTATATTTAAACACCCAATCATATGATTTATTTAGTCATGATTATCATCGATCATACAATATAATGATGATCATATGATATGTTTAGACATAGATTTTGAATATTTAAATATTTCCTAATTTATGATTGGTGGCTATTTTCTAATTATAACAAATCATCCCATACAATAGAGCATATAATATGATGAGTTTAGTCAATCTTAATTAATAGTGGTGCCCTAATAATGGTTTTCTATTTTAACTAATCTTCCATAAAGATATAAATCAATAACTATGATTACTTCAAAAAACAAAATAATTTATTACTCACCAACTCACTCCCCTAAGTGTGTGTCTATAAGGTTACTCAGCTTAGTATCAACCATATACATGACTTGACTCATGAAAGGTAAAAGTATATTGAAGTTGAAATTATAAATTGACCCAACCCTAGTATACCAAATCTTGAGCTGATTGAAGTTGCAAGTGACTTGTGGACCTGAAATGTTAGTGAGCAGGGCAATAAAATAGATATTCAATAATTAATAGAAGATAATATTATAGAAATAGTGCACTTTGTTGTCATCAAAATCACAGTGCTTGGGTTTAGATTTATAATAAAATATTATATTAAGGTGTAATAAAAAATCTTCTAATCCTTAGACTAAGCACATTCCATCGACAAAATTTCAAAACCTAATTCCTAAAAGAAAGGTGACTATGCTAATTTAAATTTAAGGGCTAATCACTAACCCATATATTTAAATTAGTTAAATGAATCCCTTAATCACTTGAAATAGAGGTGATTAATTTTATACATGCTAATAAGTTGCCCAAAATAAATCTCCCAAAGTATCAACATCTATTTAATTAATTTGAGTGAATATTTATAAAAGTATCACTAGGAATAATTATAAGACAACTTTAAATTCATGAGACATTAGATCTTAAACCATCTTTCTTTTGTAGGCCTCCTAAAAAATATTTAAATGAGCCTAAGAACACCCTATTTGGCCAAGTTTGTGAGAAGATATAATTTTTTTAAAAATTTAAGTAGGTTTTTTTAATTATTGAAGTTCCAATTACGCAGTCAACCAATTTTTACATGCGACACCGCATGGTTCGACCAGCCTATCATTGGTGATAATAGTAATAGATTATCATTAACCCTAGTTGTATCATCGATGATCAAACTGTTATAATTTAATATGCAACAACACCATGGCATTTAATCAAAGTTGATGATCCAGATCAATAGCTCTGATTTCATCTTCCACCTCCCCTTAGCACTTTGAGTCATAAGGATTTTCTAGCATGATTTGAGTGTTCCCTCAAGGAAAATGACATTAAGGTTCATAGAGAGTGAGGATTATGAAGCTTTAATCCAATGGAAAGAATTTATTTATTTAATGGATCACATCACACTTGACTAGACTGCATAGCTAGGGAGCTCATGTTTGAGCTTTTACCTCTATGAATGAGCTAAATGCGCTATATACTCAAGTAGCCTTATGGTCAACCAGGGTCAACCATGGCCCATCAAGGGCTTAGTGCTTTTTTAAAACATTATTAGGATGGTAATGAACAAGAAAAACTATTTTTGGGGAGGCTCCTAAGGTCAAGTTCCACAAGATGCATTATCCAATAACATAAACTATAAATATTTGAATATTTTACAACCTTAGAAATTCAATGGGGTTTTGGTGGTTAGAGAGCTTGGATTCCTCTCAAATTTATAGGCTTGACCCTAGGTACATGTCTAATTAATATGCAATTTATTAATCATGATTTCAGGTTCAATTTGATTGGTTTTGAGGTGATTGAAAAATCACCCAAAATAGGTTACGAGATGAGATTTTTGCGTTTAAATTTAGATTTGGTTTTGGTTTTGGATTAGGTTGATTGGATTTGATTTAATCATATCATTGATAATCATGTAGGTGATTTTTAGTGATAGAGTTTGAGGGGTCAAATAGTAGCCATTAGGTGACTAATACTCTAGATGATTTGGATTTAATTTGAGTTGAGTTTGACATTGCCTTTATTTGGCTTTAATTTGAATTAGAATTTGGTTTATTAAACCTCATCTAAAAATAAGTCAACACCTCCAAGTTTATGATTTAATGAATCTAGCACTTTAATTATAAAATCTTATCTTTAATATATATACACAAAAAATGAATAACATCACTACCATATAAATTTGGCTATAGAAAAGTGTAAATGACAAAATTCCAATAAAAAAATTTTATAATACAAGTCGCCTCTGTGCAACTTGCATTAATTTTTTTATTATTATTATTTTTAATATGAAACCAGTGGCTATGTGGTAAGTTATTATAATTTTTTCATTATAGTTGCCTGTTAAATATGGGGACTATGCTATTTTTAATTTCTTTAATCATGCTTAATCACAATATTTAGTTACTAATGATACTTTAAAAACTTCCCCATTTTTCTACGTTAGATTTGTTGAATCTTATTCTTTTCATGGGAGACATCCAAATTTTATTAAAAATGTTTGGTTTAGGGTTGAAGTGATTCTTTGTAATAGAAATGAAAGTTTTGGAATCATGATTTTATGTGCCCTTAGTTTATTCTTCAACTTGTTTCTTTTAATTAAGAGTAGAGGCATAGTTATATAAAAAAGATTACATTAAAAAAAAAACATAAATTATTATATATTCAATCTGCCATAAAATAAATCAATGCTAATTATGTCAATTTAAATATATTATATATGCATTAAGTTTTTTCTTGTATTGGACGGACCTGCATGAGGTTTTTGGTTGACTTCACGTAGGTTAGCTGAATTCAAATGAGTATTCAAGTTGTTGATTAAAGATAAGCATAACAAATTCGCTTTTGTGGTCATATTGGTTGGCGAGTTTCTTCAAGTACTTCATATTATTTCATTCTTCTATTAACTAATACATGTTAATGTGCACTCCCCATTAGAGATTTATCCTCGTTTATCATGGTTTAAATTAATGCCTAGTGTTTGAGGAGGCTGAAAAATAAATAGGTGATGTTCAACGATATTTGTTCTGCTAATTATAAATAAGTATTTAAAAAATTTGTTATTTTGTTAAAAATTTAATGAAACTATATTCATTAATTTTGCAACATGTACAAATAAAAATAATTTAATTTCATTCAATGAAATATAATAGAAATATCGTCTATCGAATTTTGGATATCATTTTCAGAAGAATTTGGTTAGAAAAAAGTAACAAAATTTTGTTTAAATGTTATTAGCATTATAATATGAAATAATTTACACAGATAAAAATGTGAACTCAATAAACTAATGATTTACAGCTTTTGATTGATAGATAAATATAATTTTGTGAAGCCTACACTATCTTGTGATAATATATTCTATTAGAAAAAAATTATGACACGATAGCCAAATAAATACAAGATATTTAAAATAGGGGTGTCAATTAATGAGACGACTATAAAGTTTGACCCGAACCCCAAGAAAATTTGGGTTTGCGCTAACCAGTTTAACTAATGGGTCTTGTTTATGTCCTAACTTTAGACCCATTTCATAAATCGAGTCTATTCACAACTAACCTACAATCCACATGAGTTCAACATCATGTCCCCCCTCTTGCACTACGCCTCGAAAGCAACCAGCATCTCCATCACACTCACCTTCCTAGCCTTGCATCATTCTGGCTTTATCGGAGTAGTGCTTTCTCAGTTATTGTCACCCTCCCAAAGACTCACCCTCGCACACTTGCAGTTTGTCCTCTCTCCATCATGGACTCGCCCTCACTACCACCTATGCTCAACCTTGCACAAATTCTCGCATAGTCACGCTTAACATTCACTTAGTCGCACCGTTGAGTAGGGGATCAGGTTGAGTAAACCAAGAGAAGAGTAGGCCAGGAAAGGGTGGGTTGGATCAAAATGTGAATTTATGACTTTTTTTATCTAATTAGGCCATATGAGTTGAATGTGAGTTTGTTTTTGGTTGAATTCGAACCTGACCCAAAAATCCATTTTGACACCCCTAATTTTAAAAGTGAAAATAATGCTAGAAGCACCCACCGAAAGCTTCGCTTCAAAAATTTGTTCTATTTTTAAGTTTTATCTTACTATCTTGTAGGTATCCTTTATAATTAGTGGAAGCTTTTGTACTTTTTTTTAAATCATAGTCATACTTTTTTGTGACTATTATTTTGTTATTTTTAAAACAAATTTGTACTAAATAGTTATTTTTTTTAATAGTATTAAAGCATGGAAAAAACTATCCATTACATATACTTAAATGAAAATGATCTATTCCTTAGCTTTCTTGGAAGAGAGAGAGAGAGATATTATCCCAAAAAAATTGAATTGTGCCTATTGAAAATCCTTAATCAATCAATTATTATTTCAACCAAAGTACTTGTGCCACATAACTATATTAGGCAATGTATTCAACTTCAGTAGTAGATAGGGCAACAAAATTCTATTTCCTACAGGACCAAGAACCTAAAGAATTTCCTACAAATTGGTAAGTTCGAGATATACTCTTTTGATCAACCCTACAATCTATAAAGTCTGAATTAGAATATTTAAAAATTTCAAATGAAGAGTTGTACTTAGAATACCAAATTCCTAAGTTTTGAGTTTCCAAAAGATATCTCAAAATCTTTTTTACCGCTATCAAATGTAATTTTTTTCGATCAGATTGAAATCTAGCACACATAAGTACTAAATATTATATATGGTCTACTAGTAGTCAAATAAAGTAATGATCCAATTATATTATTAAATTTCTTTTGATCAACGAAATTTGCCTTTAGGTCCTTATCTAGTTGAACTAAGGAACTCATTGGTGTAATTACTAGTTAGCATTATCCATTATATATTTCTTGAGGATGTCTTTAACATACTTTTACTCATTAAGAAAAATTACTTTTTTTATGTTGCTTAATGCTAAAGAAGAGAAAAAAACTTAAATTACCCATTGAAATCATTTCAAATTCATTATTCATTGTTTCTGAAAATTCATCATAAAGAGTTTTATTTGTAGATCCAAATATGATATCATCAACATATATCTAAATAATGAGCAGGTCATTTCCTAATTTATTCAGAAAGAGAATGGTGTCCATACTTCCTTTCACAAAAGATCTCTATAATAGGAAAATGCTAAACCTCTCTTGCAAAGCCATAGGTACCTATTTTAGTCTATATAATACATTTTTTAACTTAAACATGTGATTAGGGAATTTAAAATTTTTAAAACATGGAGGTTTCTTAACATAAATATCCTCTTGTATTACCCCATTCCAAAAGCACTTTTAACATCCATCTAATAAATTTTAAATCCTTTAAAATAGAAAAAGATTAATAAAACCCAAAATACTTCAAGTATTGCTATAGGGGCAAACATTTATTTAAAATTAATCCCTTCTATTTAATTATACCCCTTAGCCATCAATATAGCCTTATTTCTAATCACAACTCTTAAATCATTCATTTTTTTTAATACCCACATAGTTTCAACAATACTTTGATCCTTGGGCCTTTCAATCAATTCTCAAACATCATTCCTTATAAATGAATTTAACGCTTTTTGTATGGTCAAAATCCTAAATTCATGTGAATATGCTTGTTTTTCATTTGTGGGTTCAACCATTAATATAAAGGCAGAATGATTCAGCTTTTGCTAAGTTCATGACTAGTCCTAATAACCTACTTGGTTAATCTAAAATCAATTTCTTATGGTGTTTTTTAGAAAATTTCCGTTCTCTAGGCAAAGGATTTTCTTTTTCCATATTTTCTTTTACATTTATATTTTTAATTCCAATGAAGTTATTTTAAATGTGATCCTCTTCCAACCTTTGCTATTCCGAAATGCCATATTCATCAAGCACAACATTTGTGGCCACCTCAACTATGAAAGTCCTCTTATTGAAAATACTATAAAATTTTCCAATACTAGAGTATCCAAGAAAAATTCCTTCATCAAATTTTGGATCAAATTTTTCATAAGGATTTTTTTTCCATTATTATGAATATACACCTTACATCCAAAAACATGCAAGTCAAATTTGGTGTTCTCCCCATAATAAGTTCATAGGGTGTTTTATTTAATTTTGATCTAATATATACCCTATTTAGAATATAACAAGTTGTACTGATCGATTCAGGCCAAAAATATTTTGGAAGTGAGTACTCTTCCAATATGGCTCTAGCAACTTCAATTAATGTTCTGTTCTTTATTTTGACTACCCCATTCTCCTAAGGGGTCCTAGGTACTAAAAAATTATGATCAATTCCTTTCTCTTTACAAAATTCTTCAATTTTTAATTTTCAAATTCACCTTCATGATCACTTTGAATCGATATGATTTCACATTCTATTTTTTTTTTGAATCCAAGTAAAAAAGTTTCTATATTTCTCAAATGATTCACTCTTATGAAATAAACATTTAACTCATGTAAATCTAAATAAATCATCGATAATTACAAATCCAAATACTTTACCTCATAGACTTACATTGCTAAACAATTCAAAAAGATCCATATAAATAATCTCTAATGTTTTGCTAGTTCTAAGTGTTGAGATAGTTTCTACTTTATTTTACATATTTAATATTCTTGCAACTTTTTAATGTTTTTGATGATTCTAAATATTATTATTCTGACTATTATTTCTCCTAATATATTTTAGAAGAATTGTTTTGCTCATGTGTGTACTAACATTTCAAGAAAATCATACTCCAGATTATTGAAGACTTCAAATCAAGATCAGCTTAGAATGAATTATTAATTGAAAGTCTGTATTTTTTATTTTATTGAGTCTAAGAGAGTAAGAATGTAATTAAGTAACTGAGCACACACACACATCAGGGGAGAGTTTTAAAATTTGTATTTTTAAACTGATTGTATGGTATGATACCATTTCATACGGAACGATCTGGTCAGTTATTTTCCCCATGAGTAAAGGAATGAACAGAAAATGGTAAAAACATTTCTAAGTATAGATCATACGAACGATTTTTTACGTTCATACCAAGATGATCTTCTCTATCTTTTCCAAATGTGAAGTTCGTACATACGATATTTTACATTTATACCGGGATGACCTTCTCTATTTTTGATGAATGTGAAGATCATAAAAATATTATTTTTTATTCGTACCGGGATGATCTTCTTTGTTTTTGATGATTATGAAGATCGTATGAAAAATATATTTCATTCGTACCAGGACAATCTTCTCTGGTTCATCCTCGAACATTATTCATACTGACGATATTTTTCATTCATATCGAGACATTTTTCTCTAGTTCATCCTGTAAAGCTATTTATACGAACGAACTTTTTCAATCATACCGGGATGATGGGCTCTATTGTGTTTTCATCCAGACATTCGTACATATGTGCTTTGAAAAAATTTTTTCGTACCGGATGAACATATTTCATACACACGATGGTCGGGTACGAATATAGTTTGTACCTATTCATAATGAGTTCATATGTAATAATTTTTGAACTATTCATACGTACGAATTTCGATCGTACAGGATGATCGTGGATGATCAATTTAAAAAAATGCAATTTTAAGTATGATTTTTTGTGTCTTATCTATATAAGGTCCACTTAAGATTGTCATTTAATCTTTTTGTCTACTAGTCTTCGTGAATGGTAAAAAACAATTGAAGGAGAGAGTGTGAGAGAGTGTTTGAGAGAGATTTCTTCCTATTAGACTGTGAAAGGTTCAATAAGTTACTCAAGGGTAAGGATCTCTATGTGTGATTTATATTTCTTCACTCTTTCTCTTGTCTTTATAGATTGCTCGTGTGAAGATTATTCAAAAGGATCTGGTTCTCTGTTGACACTTGGAGAGTGTGAACAGTCAAAGGTTCTCTGCCTACACTTGGAGAGTGCGAACAACCGATATTTCTATACCTACACTTGGAGGGTGTGAAAAGATGAAGGTTCTCTGCCTATACTTAGAAGGTATAAAAGGATGAAGGTTCTCTGCCTACACTTGGAGAGTGTGAACAGCCAACGTTTCTCTGCCAACACTTGGAGGGTGTAAAATGATGATGGTTCTCTGTCGCACTGGGTAGTGGTGGAAGAGCATTTTGTGAAGGCTTCTCCGCCTTGTTGTGGGGGTAGAAGGAGAGACACTTATGGTAATAGTGCATTACCTCAAGTGGGAAACTTCGGGGAGTTGATGTAGGTCGTGTTTGACTGAACCACTATAAACCTTTGTGTCTTTTTTTTCCACTAGTTATTTTTCTTAATGCAAGTTTTTATTTTTTATAGTTGAAAAATTATTTTGACAAAATATAAAATCAACTTGCTTAGTTTATTAAAATGGTTTCATTTTTTTTAATCTAAGAAGAGGTAAAATTTTAAATTACCAATTCACCCCCTTCTTGGTTAGCCTTTGGGACATAAGCTTAGGTATAACAACCTATTCCATATTCAACAAGTGGTATTAGAGCTTAGCTTCAAAACCATAAGTTTAGACAACTTTTTGATTAATGACCATGGCTACATTATGAAACCGGAACACACTAGAAGGTTACTCTATAATTAGACCTCCCTTATTTGATAATTTACTTTTTGATTTTTGGAAAACACGCATGTAAACATACAGTCACTAGACTATTGTATGTGGATCTGAGTTCAAGAATATTATATAAAACCAACTAGATTAGTGGACAAAGTTAGAGTTGTAATTCCCTTTGTAGACTGGACTGTAGAACAATGTTACTTAGCATAACTTAATGCAAAGTGTTTAAATAGTTTCTTTTGTGCACTTAAATTTGAAAATTACATGTAGGTTTCCACATGCAAAAGTGGAAAGGATATATGGGATAGACTTTATATAATCTATGAAGGGACTAACAAAGTTAAACAATCCAAACTTAATATTTTGTTGCATGACTATGAATTGTTTCTCATGAAACCCAATGAATCTATTTCTGACATGTACACAAGATTCACACAAATAGTCACTTCTTTACATGCATTGGGTAGGGAAGTAACGAACACTAAATTGGTTAATAAGATACTTTGTTGTTTGCCGACTACATATGATGCTAAGATAACTGCAATTACAAAGTCTAAAGATTTAAATGTATAAAAAACCTAGAATGATTAATAAGCTATTTTCCCGATTCTAGTGAGAGAAGCTCCCGATTCTAGTGAGAGAAAAGTTTGAATTTTTTTTTTTTGAATTGCTATTTTCCCACAAATCATTTTGTCCTCTGTTGACGGTGGAGGGCCATTGGCCTCCATCCTCCAGCATCAGAGAAGGGCATATTTCTTTGTCAATCCCTGTTAGAATTCTTCCACAATCTACTCATGGCTCATCTCCCCTAGCTTTTGGCAATGCTGATATGTTGTTTGATCAAGAGACTAACTTGAGGTTTAAAGCTGGTAAACTTCTGGTGATAAATGTGGGTGGATTCCACTCTCCAAAAAAAAAACTGGATTACATCGATAAAGGCAAGAAGATACTGATGGAATTATTTTATATTCAAAATACAACAAACTTATGAAGGGGTGATAAGACAGAGTTTGCACCATTTGGTAGCGCAATTAATGATGATGGATTGAAAAATATTAAATGATCTTTGTCTATTACTTCTAAGAATGAAGGTTGGAAGGATAACATGTCTGTTGATGTTGGATTTCAAAATCCTACTTTCAAGTTAAATGCAACTGTTGTTCAAAAAGTCCAACAGCACAAGGAAGATTTTGTGAAAGTTAGTGTATGTTCCACTGTAGAATTGGCCAATTGCATTGTTGTTGAAGATACGAAAGTAGTTTACTCCCTTAGTTGAGCAAACTGATTGTTAATGTTTGGAACATGAAGAAAAATTTTATGCCCATTGATTTTGATTACGGAGATAATTTTTTAGAAAATAAAGTGGTAAAACTTCACTTCCAAAGTGAGGTGGAAAATACAAATAAGCTTAAAAAATGTTGGGTGGTCAAGGTATCTGGAGATAGTGTTCCTTATCACATCATTAGATCGGAGTTAAGAAGATAATGGAATCAGTATGGTAGATTCCACATGACTTTACTTGGAGGTGGATGGACCTTATGTGCTTTTGAAGATCTTAATGCATTGGAATCAATTCTAAATAGTGGTTTGTGGTATGTGAATGGAAGAATTATTGGACTAGACAAATGGTCTCCTAATTTTCATCCCTCATCCTTGAAAGGGTTGACGGCTCCGGTTTGGATTTGGCTTCCTAATCTTCCGCTGGGATAAAATCAATGTATATAGGATTTCCTTGAGAGTTGGAACTCCAATTTTTATTGATGATAACATGTTCCAATGGGGTAGACGTGAAGTTTTCAGAATCTATGTTAGAATCAAATTAGAAGAAAAATTACCATTGGGAATTTAGGTGGAGGGAGTCTCTGGCAACTTTTATCAGAAAACAAGTTATGAAAAAATTCCAAACATATTTTTTAAATGTGTCAAGATCGGGTATTTGGAGAAATTCTATTCTGAGGGGTATTTGGATTCCAACTCTAATCCTAATAAATCTATTGCAAGCTCTGTGAAAGGAAAGGTAGCTGCAGCTAAAAAAAATCCAAAGGTTGATTCAACTAACCAAGAAAAAACCAAGACCAACAATGAAAATTATTGACCATGGATTCATGTAAATTATGGAAAGAAGAGAGTTAAAAATAACAAATTCTAGAACAAATGGGTTCAACAAGTGGTGAATGAAAGAAAAATAATCAATGAAGGGGCCATAAGTGAAGGTGAGAAGGAAGGAGACATGTTGGGGAAGAGCAATCAATGCATTTTTGATTCTCGGGTTGAAGAGCTGTAAGAGGAGATAAAATCTGTAACTTCTGGTAATATAGAATTTATTTCAATGAATGCTTTAGAAGTTATTAGTGAAGACATGGTTAATGTTTTTGCTGGTATTCCAAAAAATTTCAATCAATTTGAAGTATTAGATAACATAGTGGGAGAAGGGGAGATTATTTGTCAAGATAATGAAGCCATTATGTATCCAAAAAAGAATTCAACAGTTAATCAGGATAGTAGTGAGAAGGTAGAAATAGTTGTAACTTAGATCATCGATAATCGATTTAATCATTCTGGTGATGGATCCAGCAGGTGAAGAAAAAAGGGGCTAAGCAGCTTAAGAGCTTGGGTCCCATTAAACTAGTTCCAAGGAACTGGATATTTGATGGGCAAGTGAAGGAAAGGTCGAGGAGCCTCTTCCCTCAAGCCATTAATGTCTTCAATTGGAGAATTATATAGGAGCAAAAAAAGTAAAGCTTCTCTATATGTGAGGGAGTTCATTAGAGATCATGGGGTGTTGTTTTCTTGGTTTTGTTGAGACAAAGTTGAATATGGTTAATAAGAAGATGGTTAGTATGTTGATTGGTGAAGAATGGAACTATTTTCATGTTCCCTCTGAAGGCTTATAAAGAGGAATTTTAGTGTTATGGAAACACAAGATGGCTACATTCAATGTATTGGAAGCTTCTTTCCAAATGGTTGTAGGTGATTTAATAGTGGTTAACAAGGGTCCATAGATTGTTTCTCAAGTTTGTGGGAGCAAGGATATTTACAGAAGAAGATCCTTATGAGAAAGGTTGGAACATCATATGTCAAAAGATATACCTATGATTATAGGAGGGGACTTCAATTTCTTTTTGTCAAAGGAGGAGAAAAAAGGTGGAAGAAATTTTGTTTTCTCACTTGGACCAAAGGAAATGAAATATTTCATTTCCTATAATGATTTACATGAAGTAGCTAGTGTTGGTCCCTAGTATACATGGTGCAACAACATGAAAGGTGTTGAAAGAATCCTTGAGAAGTTAGATAGATGTCTCATTAACTCAACAACTTTTAATTCTTCTCATCGGTTGTTGGTGAGGCATTTGGCAAGAATTGCTTTTGACCACAATCCAAACCTGTTGGAATTTAATCCTCCGAATAAGAAGTTGATCATATTTGAAGAAGTTTGGAGGTCCATTCTAGCATCTATGGCGATTGTTAGGGAGTCATGGAAAACGAAATCTCATGGTGATCCATCTCAAGCTCTTAATCACAAAATGAAGAGAACCCTAAAGGATTTATTTTACTGGATCAAGGCTAATTTTAAGGCTTTAAATAGTGCTAAAGAGGTGCTGAAGGATGATATTTTGAAATTACAAGAGAAGGAGGCTGTGTTCGGTTATCTCTCAGATGAAGATCAATGGATTTTGAAGTCAAAGATTGATGAGCTGAATTCTTCATTGGTTCGGATCAGCACTTGGTGGAAACAACGAGCCAAGGTTAAATGGCTTATTGAGGGAGATTCTAATTTAAGATTCTTCCAAGCACATGCGAGTGCTAGGAGGAATTCAAACTATATCCACAAAATTGAAGATGAACATTGTTTCATGGGTAAGACCAAAAGTAAGTTGAGGAAGTATTAATTCATTTCTTCAAAAATAAATAGAAAGACAGAAGATGCTCTTTGGAGGGGTGGCCATTATCCGTGAAAGCTTTGAATGAGGAAGACAAGAAGATGCTAAGAATAAAGTTTTCTTTCGAAGAGTTAGAGAAGGTTATCAAGGATCTCGGTGGGAACATAGCTCCAGGATAAGATGGTATGTCTTATACTTTTTTTAAATGTTATTAGCACATCATCAAGCATGACTTATGGAATGCTATGGAAATTTTTTTTACGAATGGGAGGATGAATGATAGTTAGAAAAATACTATCATTTTATTGATTCCTAAAGTAAAAAATCCATTGGATCCAACAAATTTAAGACCCATAAGCTTATGCAATTTGGTGTACAAGATAGTGGCTAAGATGCTTTTAAATAGAATATTGCTTGTTATTCATAAGATAATCATAGATGAACAAGTAGCTTTTTTGAGGGGAAGATCGCTCCATGATCTTTTGTTGGTAGCTCAAGAAATTTACCACTAGTTTAAGCATTCTAAATCTTCTAAGGGTTTAGTTTCCTTCAAGATCGATATGGAGCAAGCATACGATTCTATGGGATGGCCTGCATTGGTTAAAATAATGGAATATTTTGGTTTTCCTGTCATCTTTGCTAATATAATTATTGAATGTGTTCTTAGTCCATGTTTTTCATTGTTAATAAATGGGATCTTCTCCATTTGGATTAAAGCTAAATGCGGTTTATTATGTGTGCCCAACTCCTCTCAAATGCTTATTCTATGGGCTGCCCGTTATCTCTATTCTTGTTTATAATGTGTGCCAAACTCCTCTTCCTAGAAAGGAGAAGGTAGAGGAGAAACGAACTGTGAAGAAGGGCAAGAAGAATTTCCAAAGAACTTTTTGGGCGGTCTCGACTTAGGACTCTTCAGAGACTAAAAAGGAAGAGAAAGTCACCAATCTGTTCTTGATGGCTAATAATCTTGATTAATCAGATCAAGAAGAGGCATGTGACATATCATATGCTGAAATTTTTTAAGTCTCTAAAATAATACATGATGCATATAGGAAGCTAAAGAAAATGCATGCTAGTCTTAACTTACAGCTACAGGAATTGCAAAGAGAACACAAAAAACTTAGGAAAGATCATGTATTAATTAATAACAACCACATGAGCTTACTTGATGAATTCAATAACTTGAACAAGGAAAATGAAATTTTTATATCATCCTATACATAATTGGAAAAAGAATTTAAAAAATTTAAGGATGATTTTGAAAGTAGAGAGCATTATTTAAAGTTCGATAAAAATATTTTGGAAGATTTGAACATTTATTTAATGTTGAAAGTAAAAGCTCTAGAAGAAAATAGGAAAACCACAACACTTTAAGATTTTACTAAACCTATTTTGTATCAAAAGTTTATTCAACCCAGGAATAGACATAATAGTTATAAAAGATTAAGAAATTCATTTTCTAGAGTTAAATGTTATAGTTCTGGATTGATTGGGCATATAACACACATCTTTACAATGGATAGGATAACTCATTTTGTGTGGAATCCTAAGATGCATAAATCTAGACATATCATATATGCATCTTTGTATAATTTGATAAAAGGTGAACCCAAACTTATTTGGGTTCCTAGGTCTAACGTTTGATGATTTTAAAGGCACACTCTCATACAAGGCCTCGTGGGAGCATATGGTACATGGATAGCGATTGGTCAAGACATATGACTGGAGATACTAAGAAACTTATATCGCTAGAAGCCAGAAGTGGAGGCAGTGTTACACTTAAAGATAACTCCACAAAGAAGGTGGTTGGATTAGGCATGATTGGAAATTAATTTTTTTATTAAAAATGTACTTCTTGTAGAAGGCTTAAAGCATAATATGTTAAGTATTAGCCATCTATGTGATAAAGGAAACAACGTTAAATTTTTTCCAACTAGCTACATATTAAGCCTAAATGGTATTGATGTTTTGCATGATTTGCGAGTAAATAGTATTTATATGCTATATTTAAATTGTATCAAAACTCATATTACTTTTTTGTTTGAAATCAATTTTTGATGAGTCATAGCTTTGGCATAGGAGACTTTGTCACTCTAGCATTAAAAACCTTAGGAGAATTATCCAAAATAGCTTAGGAGAGGTATACCAAAACTAGACTTCAATAAGGATCACCTTTGTGATGCTTGTCAACTAGGAAAATAAGTGATGTCCTCTTTTCAGTCCAATAAGGATCTTAAACTAGTAAACCATTGGAGATTTTACATATGGATCTTTTTGGACCCGTTAGAACTGTATGTCTTTGAGGGAAGATATACAGATTTATTATAGTTGATTATTTTTTAAGATTCACTTAGGTTAAATTTTTATATCATACGAGTGAATCATTTTAAGAGTTTAGAGATTTTTTGACTTGGATTTAGAGGAAACTAGAATGTGAGATTTTAACGATTCAAAGTGATCGCGATGGAGAATATGAAAAAGAGAAATTTGAGGATTTTTGTAAGGAGAAAGGAATTGATTACAATTTTTTTGCAACTAGAACCCCTCAATAGAATGAGGTAGTCAAAAGAAAGAAAAGAACATTCATAGAAGCCGCACAAGCCATGTTGGAAATATATTCACTTCTTGAATATTTTTGGGTTAAAGCGATTAGCACGGCATGTTATGTTCTAAATATGGTAAACATCAGATCAAATTTAAATAAAATATCCTATGAGTTACTTAAGGGGAAAACACCTAATTTGTCACATTTGCATGTTTTGGGATTCAAGGTTTTCATACATAATAATGGAAAATGTGCCTTAAAAAAATTTGATCCAAAATCAGATGAAGGAATTTTTCTTGGATACTCTAGCATTGGAAAATCTTAAATAGTATTCAACAAAAGAACCTTGGTAGTTAAGGAGACCACACATGTTGTATTTGATGAATATGGAATTTTAGAAGGAAAAATGTTGAAGAGGATGAGATAGAAGTTAACTCCCAAAAGATTGAGGAAATAAATTTGGATGAAAATTTGGAGATAGAAAACTCGTTGCCTAGAGATTTGAGATTTTTCAAAAACCACCCAAAGGAATTGATTATAGGTGAACCTAGTAAGGATGTTAGGACTAGGCGTGGTCTGAACAAAGAAGTCAATCATTCAGCCTTTATTTCTATGATAGAACTCACAAATATTGATCAAACACTTTTAGATGAATTTTGTATTTTGGCAATCAAGAAGAATTAAATCAATTTGTAAGAAATGAAGTTTGGGAATTAATTACAAAGCCAAAGGATCAAATTGTAGTTGGGACTAAGTGGGTATTCAAGAATAAAATGAATGACTTAGGAGTAGTCATTAAAAATAAGGTTAGATTGGTGGGTGTAATCAAATTGAAGTGATTGATTTTTAGGAAACATTGCCCCTGTAGCTAGACTTGAAGAAGTTAGGGTTTTATTATCCTTTGCCTGTTTTAGAGGATTTAAATTATATCAAATGGATGTTAAAAGTATATTTTAAATGAGGTGATTCAAGAGGATATTTATGTTGAACAACTTGTAGTCTTTGAAATTTCAAGATATCCAAATCATATTTTCAAATTGTAAAAGGCACTATATGGATTGAAATACGCACCTAGGGCTTAGTATGAGAGGTTGAGCACTTTCCTACTTGAGAGATCCTATGAAAAAGGAAGTGTGGACACAACTATCTTTTTGAATAAATTAGGAGAGGATATACTTATTGTACAAATTTATGTTGACGATATCATCTTTGGATTTACAAATTAAAATTTTTGTTATGATTTTTCTAAGAGAACAAGTAGTGAATTTGAGATGAGCCTAATGGGAGATTTGAGTTACTTTCTAGGCTTTAGCATTAAGAAAATTTAGGAGGGTACTTTTATTAGTCAGTAGAAGTAAGTTAAGGACGTCCTCAAAAAGTATGAAATAGACAATGCTAAACTTGTTAGTACACCTATGAGTTCCTCAGTTCAATTGGATAATAACCCAAAGGGAAAATCTGTTGATAAAAAAATTTAGAGGAATTATTAGATATTTTCTTTACTTGACTGCTAGCAGACCCAATATTATTTTTAGTGTTTGTTTGTGTGCTAGATTTCAATCAGATTTAGAAGAATCACATTTGGCAGCAGTGAAAAGGATTTTAAGATATCTCTTGGGAATATAGAAATTAGGGATTTGGTATCCTAAGTTTAGCTCTTCATTTGAAATAATTGGATATTCAGATTCGGACTTTGTAGGTTATAGGATTGATAGAAAGAGTACTTCTAGAATATGTCAATTTATTAGAAATCTTTAGTCTTTTGGTCCAGTAGAAAATAAAATTCCATAGCCCTATCTACTGTTGAAGCTAAATACATTGCCTCAGGAAGTTGTGTGGCACAAGTACTTTGGTTGAAACAACAGTTGATTGATTTAGGAATAACAATATGTACAATTCCCGTTAATTGTGATAATACTAGTACCATTTATATTTTGAAAAATCCTATTCAACATTCAAGAATCAAACATATTGACATCAAACATCATTTCATAAGGAATCTTGTATCCAAGGAGAAATTAAACTCAATCATATTTCAACTGAAAATAAACTTTCATACATTTTTACAAAACCACTAGCCTTTGATACTTTCAGTAGATTAAAAACAAGGCTTGGTGTGATTGATGTGAATGCTTAATTAAAATTTATGCAATTTTGATGTGTTTGTGTGTGTGTGTATTTTGTGTTTTGATTTATTTGTGTACTTTTTGGTTTTGTCATTTTATGTGCGCATTTTATTTTATGATTTTTGTCTATTTTTTGTGTGTTTTCAAAATATTTTTACATTGAAATTCATGAATTTTATAAATTGAACAAAATTTTCTAAGTGTTATATTCATACTGTATGAAATTTAATTCGAACTAAACGAATTTTGTAGCGAAACGATCGTTGGGTAGAGCAGAATGCGTATAGTTTTTTAGTTTTCATTACAGTTCATCTGCACAATCCCCAGATCATCTGGATGATGTGTATTCATTCATATGTACGCATGTAGATGGTTATATGGATAGGAGCAGTTATTATTTCTGATCATATGTACGAACCTTGAGTTCTAGGACCATATAGCATTCTGTATAGGGGCGATTCAAACTATCATAAAAATGATCATAAATAATTGATCATCTCGGACAAACACTTGTTTGTCTATACGATCGTTTAGTCAGAAAGTCTGTACGGAAGGATGCCTCGTAACTTGGCATGATTATGAAAAGATGTTTTGTTTTGGTTGCATTCATTCGTAAATATGAAATTTTATTTCGTACATACGACATCAAGCATCGTACGGTACGAAACCCTTTTCATACGTACGAAAGACCATTTTTCTTTAAATAGATGGGTTTAGAACTCTAATTTCATACACTTCAAAAGCTTTTCTAAACCCTCTCATCTTTCCAAATCCTTCAATGGCAAACTATAGCCAAAGGGGCAGACTGACTAAGGAACTAGCTAAGGAACCTTCCTCTAGAAATGACGATGAAATTTTCCTATCCAAAAGAAACGAAGAATCATTTCCTAGGTTTTTCTCAGCAAAAATCACTCCTTATAGAGTTATTTTTCAAGAAAATATCATCTATCAAGTAATTCTACTTTTGGCTTCTACCCAATTCGCATTTATCCTCACTCTGATTAACTCTTACAAGAAGGAAACTTTCCACTATTTTCTTGCTAATATAACTTTTAGCATCGATCAAACTAGGATTAGGAGTTATGTTCTGAAGAAAAGGGTTGAAATAACTAAGGAGGATATGGGAATATTTCTAAATTTGAGGACTGAAGGAATAAGAGCCCATAACTTGACCTCTAATGCTAACTACGACTAGACTGCTATAAACCAAGTAATTAGAGAGATTAGTCAAGATGCCAATTTCCTAAGGTGTTAACTTTGAACCAAGATGCTCGGATCATCCAGCACGTTCTTAGAACTGCAATAATTCCTATAGCTAGTGACCGTATCAATATCACACCTCTTCTTTCCACTATAACTTATCTTATTATAATTGGTCAACCTATTGATGAAGCCCAACTCATCATTGACTATATTCATGGGCTTTCTGAAATTGGCCAAATCTCCCATAAGAGAAAGAAAAACATAGCCTTAGGACACCTTGTGACATACATACTTGAGAAGAAGTACAACCTAGTCCACCCTGATCCTCATTTGGAAACTCCTACCTATTTTATTGATGCTACTTTTTGAGCAATGTTTGGAAGAGAAGAAGGACATGAGGATTTTGAGGAAGAAGGGGGATCACCGGCACCTGCACCTGAGCATGCTCAAAGAACAGCCTTTCAGGATATTGTCCAGCACATTTTTCGTCTTAAAAGCCACTTTGATCGATGCTTTGATAAAATTGAGACCATCTATAACAGCAGGATTATCAATATCAACAGGATATGGGCTGGATCGAAGGTCAGTTCGACTAGGTCAACACCAACATGGATATGATAAATAGCTATTTTAATCTCTTCAACTAGCCACCCCCTCTAGACTAGAGCCCCTCATAATGAAAAATGTACTTCTTTTTGTGATTTTCTTTGCCAGCACATGGGATTTGATGTGATTACTTTGGTAGTTTTTGTGTCTGTTTCTAGTTTTTATTTTTATGTTTTAAAGATCCACTGTGAATTTATATCAACTGTGCTCCAATGTACTATCCTTTATTTCGATATCAATAAAACATGTCCTATTTTTATTTAGTTATTTTTGTTCATTGGTTGAAATGTTTGTTTGCCTATATGATAATCATAACTTAATTGATCTTAAAGTGGTATAATTTGAAAATCAATACAAAAATTAACTTCATTAGAAAATCTAATTTTTCAAAAATTTAAGTTTACTTATAACTCGATCAAGTTAAGGATATCAATCTCATATTCTTTTTTAGGCATACAAAATTTTAATATTATTATTGCAATCCTGATGTCTTATTATTATTTATTTCTTTTTCACAGTAATTATCTTTGTACTTAGAGAAATTTGAGTTTTTAGATTATTGATTTTGGAAAGAACAACTTAAAAAATTAAAAAATGTACAAAGGAACAAAAATTGAAAGAATGTCCAATGGTTTTCAAATTGAAAAGAGGCACAAAATTAACCCAAATATAAAAAGATACACATAGTGTGCCACAAATATTAAAAATATGAGCAATGTCGCCACAAGTATTTGTTCTTTCTTCTATTTTTTAATCTTCAATTTCAAATCAATCTAATATTCAATTATATTTTGTATTGGAGATTGATTTACATTAATCTTCATTTCATCACTTTTGCAATAATTTTTCTTATCCAATTGTCTAGAATGATTCATGACCTTGATATATTTATCTTGTCCTTATTATGTCATAATTTTAATGATATGAATCTTTATTTTTCTTCAATGAACATTAATGTTATTAATGCACTTATAACTCCATCTCTTTCAGGATCAATTATCAAAGGCTTCTCATATGACTTCTTACATTTATGTTGTCTTTTTCTTCTTCTCTTTTTGCTGTTGTCAAAAAAGGGGAGAAATATTATTTGAACAATTGTGTGTTTTTATGTTTTTGTTCATGTTTGTTTTGATTTACAATTGATTGATTATGTTTTGTTGTTTGCAGTTCGTAGTTGTTTTGTTGTTTGTTTCGGTTGTAGTTTGTATTTGTGTTTTGTTTTTATTTTTGTTTGCACTTTGTGTGATAAAAACTTAAAAATTAAAAAAATTTGAACTGTTCATAATGGAAAACCCCTTATACTTACATGCTTATTCATTTAAGGGGAGTAAGGGAGAAATTTAGGATTTGTAAGTGTTCTCAAACAATAATTGTTTTTCCATCATAAAAAAGGGAGAGATTATCGAGATTGTTGCTACTTTATTTTGCATATTTGACATTCTTACAACATTTATGTTTTTTATTATTCCAAATATTATTATTCTGATTACTATTTCTCTAAATATATTTTGGATGAATAGTTTTGCTCGTGTGTGTACTAACATTTTAGGGAAATTATACTCCAGATTGTTAAAGACTTCAAATCAAGATCAGCTTAGAATAAATTGTTAATTGAAAGTTTATATGTTTAAATTTATTGAGTCTGAGAGAGTGAGATTGTAATTGAGGAATTCAGCGCACACACATCGGGGAAGAGTTTTAAATTTTGCATTTTTAAATTGATCGTATGGTACGATGCCATTTCATATGAGATGATTTGGTTAGTTATTTTCCCCAATGAGCAATAATATGAACAGAAAAAGGTAAAAAAATTTTTAAGTATAGATCATACGGACGATATTTTATATTTTTACCGGGACGATCTTTTCTATCTTTTCCAAATGAATGTTTGTACGGATGATATTTTACATTTGTACTAGGATGATCTTCCCTGTTTTTGACGAATGTGAAGATCGTACGAATGATATTTTTCATTCATATCGGGATGATCTTCTATATTTTTGATCAATGTGAAGATCATATAGATGATATTTATCATTTATATCGGGATGATCTTCTCTTGTTCCTCCTTGAACATTATTCGTACGGATGATATTTTTTGTTCGTACCAAGACAATCTTCTCAGGTTTGTCCTGTAAAGCTATTCATACGGATGATATTTTTTGATTGTACCTGGATAATGGGCTCTCTTATGTTTTCATCAAAACATTCATACATGCATGCTTTAAAAATTTTTGTTCGTACTGGTCGAACATATTTTGTACAGATGATGATCGGGTATGAATATAGTTCGTACCTATTCACAATGAGTTTGTATGCAATAGTTTTTGAATTGTTCGTACGTACGAAATTCGATCATACGAGACGATCGTGGATGGTCAATTTCGAAAAATGTAATTTTCTATAGGATTTTTCATGTCTTTTCTATATAAGGTCCACTTAAGACTGTCATTTAGACTTTTTTCAACTTGTCTTCATGAATGGTAACGGGAAATTAAAGGAGAAAGTGTGAGAGTGTTTGAGAGAGATTTCTTCCTATTCGATCATGAAGGGTTCACTAGGTTACTCAAGGGTAAGGATCTCTGTGTGTGATTTGTGTTTCTTCACTCTTTCTCTTGTCTTTTTAGAATGCTCGTGTGAAGATTGTTCAATAGGATTGGGCTCTCTACCGACAGTTAGAGAGCGTGAACAGCTGAAGGTTCTCTGCCTACACTTGGAGAGTGTGAATAGTTGAAGGTTCTCTACATACACTTGGAGTGTGTGAAAGGACAAATGTTCTCTACCTACACTTGGAGGTATAAAATGTCAAAGGTTCTCTGCCTATACTTGGAGAGTACGAACAACCGACGGTTCTCTGCCAATACTTGGAGGGTATAAAAGGACGACGGTTCTCTATCGCACTAGGTAGTGGTAGAAGAGTGTTTTGTGAAGGCTTCTCTGCCTTACTATGGGGACAAAAGGAGAGACACTTGTGGTAATAGTGCAATACCTGAAGTGGGAGACTTTAGGGAGTGGATGTCGGTCATGTTTGACCAAACCACTATAAACCTTTGTGTCTTTTTATTTTTACTGCTTATTTTACTTATTGCAAGTTTTTATTTTTCATGGTTGAGAAATTATTTTGAAAAACTTAAAATCAACTTGCTCAGTTTATTAAAATGGTTTCAATTTTTTTTTAATCCAAGAAGAGGTAAAATTATAAATTACTAATTCACCCCCCTCTTGGTTAGCCTTTGGGACATTAGCTTAGGTCTAACAACCTATTTCATATTCAATTAGCTTCAACACAAAGATCTTTAATGGAATGAAAGGAGGGCTTCACATGTTTTCCTAGTTTACAAGCATCACACAAGTGGTCAGTAGTAAAGTCAAGTTTTGTTATACCTCTTATAAGTTCTTTTTGGGTAATTTTCTTAAGGTTTTTTATGCTAGCGTGATAAAGTCTCCTATTCCATAAATATGATTTATCAAAAATTATTTTCAAATAAAAATTATTAGGAGATTTAATATAATTCAAATCATGTATGTACACATTATTTACCCTTATTCCATTCAAAACATCAATTCCATTCTTGCTTATTATGTAGCTAGTGAGAAAAATCTTTATACTATAACCCTTATCACACAGCAGACTAATACTCAACAGATTATACTTTAAGCCTTCTACATGTAAGACATTCTCAATGAAAATATTATTCAAGTTTCTAATCATGCCTGTGCCTACCACTTCTCTAGTGGTTTTGTCTCCCAGTGTAATCATGCCTCCATTCCTAGCTTCCAGTGAAATGAATTGTGTCATTTCTTTGGTTATATGCTTTGAACATTTACTTTCTACATACCAAATGCTCTTATGAGGTATTGTATTAGAGCATTTCTATAAGATAATAAAATGTTAGTCTTGGGAGCCCAAACAAGTTTGGGTTCTCCTTTAGGCAAAATTAATCAAGATGCATATATGATATGATATATTTTATGCATCTTTGGTCTCCACAATAAATGAGTTTTATTATGAATAATACAATTGTGTGAGATATGCCCCAGTAATCCACAAGAAAAATATCTTACTCCAAGAAAAAGATTTTTTAATCTATGTGAGTAAGACTATCTTTTCCCATGTTTTAAATTTTTTTGATTCTAATTAGGATTATAAAATTTTTCAAGTGTTGGTGGAATCCTATTTTCCTTGAGTGTTTTCTATTTAGCTTTTAAAAATGAGTTAGCACCTTTTAAAATAGAATTATCAAATTTTAAATAATGTTCTCTACTATCAGATTCATCCATAAATGTTTTAAAATCTTTTGCAAGTTCAGTGTGGGATGATTTCAATAGTTCATGTTATTTATTCAATTCATCAAACACATCTAATAATTTCATCGGGTTGCTATCAATCTGTGCATGGTATTTCCTGGGGATTTTATGCTCTTTTTGTAATTCAAGAAAATCTAAGCTCAACCTAGCATGCATCTTTTTATGTTTTCTATATGTTGTTTGAATTTTGTTCAAAAACATCAAATAACTCATCATAGGTTAAGTCACATACCTCTTTTTTATCTGAATTATCAAGCTTGTCAACAAACTGACACAAATTTATGACTTCATCCTCTACCTTTATTTCTGAAGAGTCTAAAGCTAAGTCTACCTAAAAGCTCTCTGCAATCTCTTCTTTCCCTTCCTCACATTTGTTTTCTCCTCCACCTTCTCCTTGCTAAGATTGGATTTAAGATTGTGGCATTCTGATTTGATGTGTCCAAGATTCCTACATTCATAGCAAATAACATCATTAGAAGCCCTAACATTTCTGTGGAACTTACTTTTATTTCACTACTGCCATCTCCTTTGCTTACTCTTTAGAAAACTCCCAAATTTCCTAGTCATCAAGGTTATATCATCTTTATACTCAAGCTAAGACTGATCACTCTCTGAGTCATCCACATTTAATGTTATGTTCTTCTCCTTTTGCTTCTCAATTCTATCAATCTATCTTTGAGTCACTCCTTGCTCTTAAGTAATAAAAGATCCAAGAAGATTATTAATGGAATAAATATTTAAATACTTAGACTATGTAATAAATGTTATTTTAGCATCATAAGAAATAGGAAAATAATGAAATATTTTATTTATTTCTTCAGCATCCATTAGTTCCCTACTTAAAACATGTAAGGAGGTAACTATTTGTATGAAACATGTATACAAGTCAGTAATTGATTCATTTGGCTTCATACAAAATAGTTTATAATCATGCAGCAAAATATTCAATCTAGATTATTTCACTTCATCTAACCCTTCATATGAAATATAAAGTCTATCTCAAATTTCTTTCCCATTATGATAGGTAGAAAAATGGATATAATCTTCAGATTTAAGTACACAGAAATTTTTTTTCAAACATTTGGAGTTTAACAGAGCTATGTGTCATTCTTCAACAATCCAATCAGCAAATGGTATTTCAATTCTAATGCCATTTTCATGTCTAGCTGGCATAGTGTATGCTACATGTAATAGAATCCACATGTGATAGTCAAGTTATTGATGAAAACTGGACATTCATATTTTTTAAAAATCAAAATGAATGTTATCAAACAATGGGGGTCTAGAGATCAAATACCCTTCACGTGTGTTACGGTTTCCAAAAGTAGCCATGATCATTTTCAAAAAATTATCTAAAACTTAATTTTCAAAAGTAGGCTCTAATACCACTTGTAAACTATGTATAGGTTAATAGAACTAACACAATTGTTCCAAGGCTAATAAAGAGGGGGGGGGGGGGGGGGGTGAATCGATAATTAAAAAATTCCCTCTTGAATAAAAACCACTTGAATAATAACAATTTTAAATTATTTTCCATAATAATTAAAGTTTTTTATAATAGAATAATGCTTTTCAACACTTAAATAAAAATGTGCATAAAGATAAAATAATCAAAAAGTAAAGAACACATAAATTTATAGTGGTTTGGTCCAACTAGAACTACATCAACTCCCTAAAAACTCCCTCTTCAGGTTTTACACTATTACCAAAGTGACTCTCCTTTTTCTCTCACTGCAAGGCATAGAAGCCTTTGTAATTACCCTCTCTTCTACTAATTCTCGGTGTGGCAAAGTATTGTCATCTTTTCACACCCTCTAAGTGTAAGTAGAGTACCATCATCCTTTCACACTCTCTAAATATTGGCAGAGAACCATTGTCCTTTCACACCCTCCAAGTGTAGGTAGAGTACCATCATCCGTTCACAGTCTATAAGTGTCGGCAAAGAATCGAATCTTCTTCAAAGTTCTTCCCTCGAGCATCTTCAAATAAGTATGGAAGAGATTTACTACAAACACGAAGAGATTCTTACCTTTGAGTAACCTTGTAAACCCTTCACACTCTCAACTTGCAAGAACTCTCACTCAAATATTCTCCAAAATCACTCTCACACTTTTTCTCTTAAGAAAAATAAAGAAGGTTTCATCCACAGTTAGTTTGTAGGACCTTATATATAAAAGACATCAAAAACCATCTAGAAAACTGATAATTTCAATTTTGACCATCCATGATCATACAATACGATCGACAATCATACATATGAACAATTCAAAGTTTGCTTGTATGTTCCTGTACGAAGCATTTTCATATATGAACATCATACATTATGAACCATATATTGTCTAGTATGATTAATTCAACATATTTTACTTTTCGTATGTACAAAAATGTACCAATTAATTTTGTGTTTTGGTTGTCTTCTGTACAAACTTAAGATCATCCCGAATGAACAGTTTAAAAAATTTACCTTTTCTTATGGACAAAATTGTACCCATCAATTTTGTACTATGGACGTCATCTGTATAAATGTCAGACCATCCTGGACGAAGAGTTAAAAAAATTACCTATTCATATGGACAAAAATGTTCGCATTAATTTTGTACTCGGGACTTCATTTGAATGAAGGCAACTTCATGCAATATGAATAATACTTTAAAATTTTTCATCCATGATTTGATTAACTGTTTGTTAGAGGAACTACCTAGACAAATCATCAGGTACGATCTAAAATCATACAATATGATTAGTTTAAAAAATTATAAGTTTTAACACTCCTCCATTGTGTCTGTGCATATTTACTCAATTATAATCACACTCCCTTAGAATCTATAAAAACATAAAAAGTACAGACTACAATTACATTAAACCCTAATCTAATCTATCTTGAAGTCTTCAACAGTCTGGAGTATGATTTCTCTGAAATGTTAGTACGCACAAATAATAAAAGTAATTTATCAAGTATATGTTAGGATAACAGTAATCAGACAATAATATTTGGAATCATCAAAAATACATATAATATAAACATATAGTTATGAAAACTAAGTTGCAACATCTTTGGCTATCAATCAGGGGATTTTAGGTTCGTAGCTTACAAATGTATTATGTCTTTCTGAGTTTGTTTTAATTAACCTTATTGCCTTAAAAAATGAAGCATGCATTAGCTAATATATTTAAACTTATTTAAGGCATAGGGCCCAATCCGACGTCTAGCACCTTTCAACAAAATTTGATTTATAGGGATGCAACTAATTAATAACTTTAAATTTAAAGCTTAAGAAAAAATAAGCAAGCTGGTAATATAAGAATAACGCCAAGCAACAGACCATTATTTCCCACTACATTCCCACTGCAGGCCTACGTGTTAACTCTCGACTGAGACTCTCATAATGCCAAACAACAGTCCTCATTTGGTTGACCTACTAAATTGCAAAAGTATGTTTGAAAGTGGTTGAGCATAAAATGGAATTAAAAAAAAAAATTTATTTAATGGAGTTATGACATAATGTTGTTTGGCAAAAATATTTTTTGAGTGCTTATTAAAACATAAAAAAGATAATCAATATTTGGTCAGATTAAATATTTCAACATTTTCACTATAAATAACAAAATTACCCATATATTAAATGGAAATGCATTTTTTTAACAATTAAAATAATTGAAAATATACAAAGAACTTTCAAAGACTATTATTTTATTATCAATAATTTTTACATAAACTTAAATTGAATACACTTAAAATGAATATATTGTTTAATTCGTACAATTTAAATTTATTTATATTTATATTTCTTTTTTACTCTCATATTAATCTTCAACTACTTAAAATTTGAGTTATATTTAAACCTCATAAAAAGAAATTTCATTATATAATAACTTTTAACATAAACTGCAATACAAATAAATTTAAAATGAAACTTATTTACTTTTTATTTATACACGTACATGCCACAAGGATATGCATTTATTATTTTAAGTGCATATGTTAAACATTGATAACAATTTCAAAGTTTATAACAAGTTAATTATTTGTAGTTAAAAATTAATAACGATATTATCATTTCACTATGATAATCCTTATACATAATAAATGTTAGTACAATCTTTAATAAAAATAATTACAAGTAGATAAAAATAAACTCTAACAACCAAAATAAACAAGAAAACTACAATTGTAGTCTCACGGTTGACTTTACCGGAACTCATATTTGCTGCTACTTAATTTGCATCCGAAAACTTGAAATATAACATGAATATATTATAAATAACTCATCATTAATTTGTATTAAATTTATTTATCAATAATTTAAATTACTTATGCAATATTTAAATATTATTAAAGATGATGCTAAATGTAGTACTAGTTGTAATTGTATAACTATATTGCAATGTTAGATCTAAATTCAAGTATGTCCTCTGCACCTACACCATTTAACAAGTCTAAAATACAATCCATGCTTCCTAGGGGTTCAAATTCTTCTCCTACTATGTACTCATGTAAATATGGATGAACAAAATTTTCTTCGATGTCACATTCATTAAATTCCATATCAGTCCTTCATCGATGTCTTCCTATGTAATTATGTAGTGTCATTATTACAACTACTTTGAGTACAGAGTATTTTGACACCTCTCTTAGAATTCCCCTTTTTTTCTTCCAAACATTCAATACATGTTTTATTACACTTCTCAAGGAGGAATGTCTTATGTTAAAAACCTCTTATTGACCCCTAGTAAGTCAACTATCTCATACAAAACTTGGTATATAATATTTCGTGTATGGATAATGTTTAAAAAAACCCCTTTGGAAGTGAGTATCTAGTGCAGCTATGTAAAATTTACCTGCTACCAAATATATTAATTCTCTCATATACTAAAATATAAAATTTCCTTACTAAACTCATGTTCATTTATTCAATAAAAAAGTACCTAATGTTGATATAGGAAAATTACATTTCAGATCCCTTATTGTACGTTGGAAGATATAAGAATCATGAGTTTAACCATTTCATTCTGATTTAACAAATATGAAACACATATCAAAATCACATACTGCCAAGATATTATGTGTAGGTGAATGTTTTTACCCTATATAAGAAATTTGATATTCAATAGAAATATGAGTGTTAACATGAGTTTCATCAATGGTCCACATATAGTCCATTAAATATGACATATACCATATAATTGATAATCTATGTAGAAATATGATAATATTGTCTCTTCTATTACAAAAATATCTATAGCTAAATGCACCAATGCTCGAAGCCCCATTAGAAATATCTACTTAATACTTTTGTAGAATTTTGAAATATCTATTAGGAAGATCTTACGAATTCATTTTAACCTAGAATAAACAAAGTAATTCCAATGTTTTATGGCAAAATAGTCTTTTGTGTGCTTATTAAAACATAAAAAATAGATAATCAATATTTGGTATGATTAATTTTTTCAAAATTTTTACTGTAAATAACAAAATTAACCATATATTAAACTGAAATGCATTTTTTTACAATTTAAATAATTGAAAATATACATAGTGTTTTTAAAGTGTATTATTTTATTATCAATAATTTTTACATAAACCTAAATTGAATACACTTAAAATGAATATATTTTTTAATTCATACAATATTTAAATTTATTTATATTTATAGTTCTTTTTTACCCACATATTAATCTTCAACTACTTAAAATTTGAAACCTCATAAAAAGAAATTTCATCTTATAATAATTTTTAACATAAACTACAATACAAATAAATTTAAAATGAAACTTATTTACTTTTTATTTATGCATGTACATGCCATGAGGATATGCATTTATTATTTTAAGCGCATATGTTAAACATTGGTAACAATTTTAAAGTTTATAATAAGTTAAATATTGGAATTAAAAAATTAATAATGGTATTATCATTTCACTATGATGATCCTTATACATAATAAATGTTAGTACAATCTTTAATAAAAATTATTACAAGTAGATAAAAATAATTTCTAACAGCGAAAACAAATAACAAAACTACAATTGCAGTCTCATGGGTGACTTTACAGGAACTCATATTTGTTGTTGCTCAATTTGCATAAGAAAACTTGAAATATAACATGAATTATTATAAAAAACTCATAATTAATTTGTATTAAATTTATTTATCAATAATATAAATTACTTATGCAATATTTAAATATTTTTAAGTTCATGTTAAATGTATTATCGGCTGTAATTGAATAACTATATTGCAATATTTGATCTAAATTCAAGTACGTCCTCTGCACCTACACCATTTAGCAAGTCTAAAATACAATCCATGCTTCCTAAGGGTTCAACTTCTTCTCCTACTCTGTACTCATGTAACTACGGATGAACAAAATTTTCATCGATGTCACATTAATTAAATTCCATATCAATCCTTCATTGATGTCTTCCTATGTAATTATGTAGTGTCATTATTACATCTTCAATAAAACATTTTCTAGAATGAGTAGTTTGACACCTCTCTTAGAATTCTACATTTTTTCTTTCATACATCCAATGCACGTTCTATTACTCTTCTTAAGGACGAATGTCTTATATTAAATACCCTTTCATTGAACCCTAGTAAGTTGATTATCTTATACAAAACATGGTATATAATATTGCGTCTTGGGACAAGGTTTAAAAAAATCCCTTTGGAAGCGAGTATCTAGTGTCAAAGTAAAATTTACATGCTACCAAATAGATTAATTATCTGATATACTATAATATAAATATCCTTACTAAACTAATGTTCATATACTTAATAAAAAAGAACCTAATGTCGATATAAGAAAATTGCATCTTAGATCCCTTATAGTACATTGGAATATATAAGTAACTTGCGTTTAACCATATCATCCTAATGTAACAAATATGAAACACATATCAAATTCACATACTACCATAATATTATGTGTAGGTGAATGTTTTTACCCTATTTCAGGAATAATATATTTAATTGGAATATGAGTGTTAACAAGAGTTCCGTGGATTAGGATATTGAGGGTTGCACTTAGTTTCCATTACATAGGTTATAATGTGTCTTAAGGCCAGATTGGGCCCTCGATCACTATATCTAGTGAGATGCTCATTGTAACAGAAAAAAAGATCAGTAGCATTGAAATCTTTATTGACCATGATGTAGAAGGTGGTGATCGAAAGGAGAGGAGTGATGTGGACACAATCACCAACTTTGGGAATAATAGATGTATGAAGGACATGTTGGATTATCCTAGCATCCTTAATTAAGGTGCTTTAGGCCCCATCATGATAGGTGATAAAAGTGTTTCTAAGATAGTGATTGGCTAGGGCCTAGTCATAATCAGGATCTTGAGATAAGATGTGAATCTTATCTCCAGTTATAAACAGTTGGAGGAATTCGTGATTGACTTGATAAGTGATTTCACCAGGATTTTTGTTAACATAGGATTAAAGTGTAATGTAAGAAGAGTTGATTCTAAGACTTATAAAAAATTCAAAGAGCACTTCAGAATTGAAGGGGAAGGTGAGGGTAAGTATGAAGGTGAGGGATGTATGCATAAAAAATCAAGGATGTGTAAGAAAGCGTATGTGGATAGATAGTCACGAACAAGGTGATCCCAAATGTCTTGTAATGAAGGTAGGAAGCTTGGTCAGCTGCCTTAGTGAAATGAGGGTCAATAGTGGCCCTCAAGGAACTTCCAATAGTATTATGGTTTGCTTACCACCAGCTATGAACAAGAAAATTAGAGAATGAGTGAGCGCAAAGAGGAATAGAAGGATTTGGCATGGGAAAAAAATGTTTGAGAGTTGTTATTTATAAAGAAATGGTCCGATTATCCAGGATGATTGCAGAATAATCTAGGATGATCAGGCCAAATTATTGCATCCAGGACGTTTGGTTAAAAAAGCGATTATATCATCCAGGATGATCAAATATCATTAAGGACAATTAGACACAGGCGATCATCCTGAAGAGTTAAGCCGAATGACCATTAAAAGAGCAGATTATCCAAAAAAAGTAGGTGGATTGTTTAGGACGATCCATAATAATAGATCATACCGGCCAAATTTAAAATGTGTAACAACTTTACCATTTGGATCATCCATGATGAACATGCGGATCATCCAAGATGATCACCAATAATTGAGCAAAATTTTAGAAGATAGTCCAGGATGAAGAGGATCAACTAGGCTGATCATAAATAATTGAAGCAGAATATGATCAGATCATCCGGGACGATAATGTATCATCCATAATGATATTAATCGAAAAGGTCATATCAACTGTCTAATGGTAGGTGAAGGGTGGTGTAAAGATATCGTCCAATATGATGTGATTAAAAATTAAAGATTTAGCGATTGATTGAGATGATCAGAGAAGGTTCAAAAATAAGAAAAAATAGCAAAAAATAAAAATAAAATAACAAAAAAGATGATAAAAATGACAAAAAGAATGAAAATAAGTTTTTTTTTAATCAAAGCACAAATATGATAAATTTTTCATGTGATTGAATTAAAATTTTTTTAAGAATCCATGAGTTAACATAGTAAAAAAAAAATGGTAGTACAACCGATCAAGATAGCCCTTGCTCAGACTTCTTATAGGGCAAACTACCTTTTGTAAACAAAGATCTTGCATAAAAAAATTAATTGGATAAGAAAAAGAGATCCATTCAAAACATGATTCTAGAAAAAATATCTTATAGAATAATATACTAAAGTAATTAGTCATAATCACGAAATTCAAAATCAAGCCAGTGAAAATATCAAGTGACACATGAATTCTTCTAAAATTTAAAGGTATAAAAGAGAAGAAAGCTTGCTTTCTTGTGGGTTCATTTAATGCCTCTTATCAATTGGTTGGCGCACTTTACGCATTTTTTTATTTTTGATACACTTTGTGTATCTTTTATTTTTTGGCGATCAATGAGCATCTTTTACATTTTTTATCTTTTTGGGCTCATTTTGTGCCTCTCGTCATTTTTGCAAGCCAAATGCCTTTCAAAACTTTTAAAAACTTTTAGTTGTGAAAATATCTTATAGATATTAGAGAAGAAAGTCCCACTCTCTAATATATGGAAAAGTAAACCATAAAGCAGAATCAGATTCATATGATAAATGCAATAACAATATTACAAAAGCTTGAAAGTGATTTAATAACTTTGAAAATTATATATATATATATATATATATATATAAGATAGATTACTATAGCAAGATAGAAAGTATCTCAGACACAAAGTCCAGTTATTAATTTGAGATAGACTTTTTGTTTAGAAAAGAAAATTATACCTTTAAAAGTAGTTAGAGAAAGGGAAATAATCAATGGTGTTTATCACTTTTACTAATTTAGGGATATAAAATATTGGCTACAAATTTTCAAAAATAAAAGTAAGGCATTAAATATCAGACAAAAAAAGAGAAAAAGAAAAAAAGAAAAGAAGAAAACTAAAAACAACAGAAATGAAAAACACAAAAATATAATAGCAAATAAAAAGTAAAAAAACAACAAGTCTGAAACAAAAGAAAGAGTAAAAAAAATAACAAACAACATAATATAAAATTTAGAATTCAGTAAACATCAAATTCATGTATTTATGTCATTCACACGCAATCTGGTCCTTAAGGTACTGAATGTGTCAAAGGCTAGTGGTTTAGTAAAGATGTCAGCCATTTGATTCTCAGTTGTCGCATGGTGTAACTCAATGTCTCCTTTGATCACATGGTTTCTAAAAAAGTAATGCCTTATATCATTGTGTTTGGTCCTTGAATATTGGATAGGGTTCATAGAGATGAATATCGCACTAGTGTTGTGACAAAGGATTAAAATTGTGCCTTCAAGTAATCCTAAATAAAGAATTTGTTGCTTCAACTAAAGAACTTGAACCACACAACTTCCTAAGCAAATATACTCAGCTTCAGCTTTAGAATGTGCAACAAAATTTTATTTTCTACTAGACTAGGAGACTAAAGATTGTCCTTTGAATCGGCAAGTCTAAGAAGTGCTCTTTCTATCAACCCTACGTCCTACAAAATTAAATCAAAATATCTAATACTCTCAAAAAAAGTGTTAATCCTAGGATATTAAATTCCTAAATTTTCAGTCTATAATAGATATCTAAGAATTCTCTTAATAATAGTTAGGTAAATTCTTTAGGATTAGGTTGAAATCTAGTGCAGAGACAAACACTAAACACTATATCAGGTTGGCTAGCAGTACGGGAAAGTAGTGATCAAATCATTTCTATGTACTTCTTTGATTAGTAGATTTTCCATTTGGGTCCTTATCCAACTGAACACTAGAGGTTGATCATGATCAGTAGCTAAGCTTTATCCATTTCATATATTTATGCACGATGCCCTTAATGTACTTTGATTGATTTAGAAAGATTTTATCATCTAATTGTCTTATGCTAAATTACAAAAAGTATGAAAACTCTCTTATCGTACTCATTTCAAATTCCTTACTTATTATTTTAAAAAAATCACCACATATATTTTTATCAGATTATTCAAAAAGTATATTATCAATATAGATCTAAACAATGAGTAACTCATCTCCAACTTTCCTCAGAAAAACGGTGGTGTCTACCCTCCCCTTTTAAACTTTCTTTCATGTAGGAATGTGCTAAGCCTCTCATACCAAGCTCTCGGTGCCTGTTTTAATCCATAAAGGCCTTCTTTTTAGTTTATAAACATGATTTGGAAATCAGGAACTCTCAAAACTTGGGGGTTCCTCTTCAAAAACATCATCTTTTATTAACCCATTTAAAAAGGCACTCTTAATGTCCTTTTGAAAATCACTTATAACAGACAAATGCTAATAGCATTCAAATGGCTTCCAATCTAGCTACATGGATAAAGGTCTCCTCAAAATCAATTCCTTCTACTTATTTGTACCCCTTAGCCACCAATCTCACATTATTTCTAACCACCGCACCAGAATCATTCATCTTATTCTAAAAGAACCATTTGGTTCCAACTACACTTTATTCCTTAGGTCTTTTAATAAGCTCCCAAACATCATTCATAATAAATTGGTTTAATTCCTCTTGCATGGCTAAGATCCAAAACTCATCAGATAGTATTTAATTGATGTTGGTGGGTTTAGTCATTGAGATAAAGACTGAGTAGTTTACTTCCTTCCTAAGTCTACGCCTAGTTTTAACACCTTCAGAAGGGTCTCCTAAGATTAGTTCTTTAAGATGATTGGAAAAATATCTCCTATCTCTAGGCAAAGTGTGTTTAAGTTCTACCCTTTCCTCGAGATTTGCATTTTACTCCGTAGGTAATCTCATCTACTCATTCAATATTTTGGGGCTCTACACACTTATCCAAGTATTCAACTCCTTGGATAATCTCTCTAACTTCATATTTATCCTTAAAAATAGGCTTCTTAGTATCAGATTCATCAAACACTACATTAGTAGTCTCCTCTACCACCAAGGACCTCTTATTAAACACTCTAAAGGATTTCCTCACACTTGAACATCCTAAGAAAACTCCATCATATTTTGGATCAAATTTTCTTAAGGGTGACTTCTTATTATTAAGAATGAAAACCTTACAACAAAACATATAGAGGTGGGCAAGGTTGGGTGTCCTACCCTAAACGATCTTATAGGGTGTCTTATCTAGTTTGGCTCTAACACTCACCCTATTTAACACATAGCAAATTATGTTTATCGCTTCAGCTCAGAAGTTTTTTTGAAGTGAATACTAAGCAAGCATGGCTCTAGTGTCTTTAACTATGGTCATGTTCTTCCTTTCAGCTACCCCATTCTTTTGAGGGATCCTAGTAGCTGAGAATTTGTGGTTAATCCCTTTATCCTCACAAAAGTCTCAAAATCTCATATTTTTAAACTTCCCCCATGGTCACTATGGATGGTCTAGATTTCACAACCCAAACTTTTTGAATCCAAGTAGAAAAGGATCTAAACTCATCAAAAGAGTAACTCTTATGTGATTAAAAATTGATTCAAGTAAATCTCGGGCAGTCATCGATAATCACAAATCCATAGATTTTTCCCCCAAAGCTGGCAGTGCTAATGGGTCTAAACAAATCCATGTAAAGGACTTCTAAAGTTGTAGAGGAGCTAATATCCTTAATGGAATGGAAAGCGGATTGGACTTGCTTCCCTAGTTGGCAAGCATCACACAGGCGGTCTTTTGTGAACTTAAGCTTGGAAATACCTATAACTAGGTCTTTTTGGTTCACTCTCCTAAGAATTTTCATACTAGCAAGATATAACCTCATGTACCACAATCAAGACTCATAAATGATAGTTTTTAAGTAAAATGAAGAAACACAGTCAATATTATTCAAATCAAACATGTAAACATTATTAATTTATTTTTCTTATAAAATAGTGTTTTTATTTAAGTTGATAATATAAGTATTTGCCAAAAATTTAATGATAAAGCCCTTATTTCAAAGCTGACTGATGCTGAGCAAGTTATGTTTTAGTTCCACTAGAGGAAAATTTTTTTTAATAAAAAGGTTCTTAGAGATTCTGATTATACCCCTGCCCACCTATGTTCTGGTGATGTTATCTCCAAGAGTGACCTTAACTCCAACAAAATAAATTGATTTGTCTCTCCAATCATGTGTCATGAGTATTCGCTATTCAAGTACCACATGGTCTCAAGTGGTATTCTTTGAGAGCACACATATAAAATCATCAAACATCAGATTTAGGAACCCAAAAAAGTTTGGGTCCCATCTTCGGGAAAGACATATGCTATGTATGTGTGTTATGCTATGAATCATATAATTTTCATCTCCACACTCAATATATACTATGATGAATAGTGTAAGTGTGTGAAATGTATCCTCGCATGCCACATGAAAAACATCTAACACAAGGAAAATGATTTACTAATTTACTCGAGTGGTGATGTCTCTTCTTAGAGTTGTGTGATGCATGCAATGATGGTTTCTCATTTTAAAATGCTCTGACTTTTTCTTTCAACTCTTTATTTTCATATTCATAAGTTGCCTCTTCAAGTTTTAACCGATGTTCATTATTATCTATTTCCCATGCAAGTTTCTTTAATTTTTTAAATTCTTTTTCTAACTCAACATGCGATGACTTTAAGGAATCATGTGTATCAGATAATTCAATATTCTTCTTATTTAATGCATCAAACTTATCAAGTAATAACATGTGATTTGTATCAAGTATAGAGTGATATTTAAACAACACTTCATTCACCTTTTGCAAATTTAAAAGTTCCAATTTTAAGCTAGCATGCATTTCTTAAGTTTCTTATATGATGCATGAATTTATTCAAAAACTTAAGTAATTGATTGTAGGTTAATTCACATACCTTTTTTTTTAGACTAACTAAGATGTATGTCTACCATCAAGCACAAGTTTGTTATCTCCTCTTCAACTTTAGTCTCAGAGGAGTTACATGCAGAATCTGGTCAGTCACCTTTTGGAACCGCTTCTTGTCTTTCCTGAACATAGGTTTCTGCTTTCCCTTCTCCTTACTTTGGTGAGCCTTAAGTGTAGTACAATCAAATTTAACATGTCCCAGCTTCTTCCATTTAAAACAAATCATATCATTAAAACTTTTAAAATTTTTGTTACCCTTACCTTAATTACACTTCTGATGGTGCTTTTGCTTTTTTACTTAGAAAACTATTGAATTTTATAATAATTAAGGAAACATAATCGCTTTCAAACCCAGAAGAATCAGTATTCATAATGTTAGCCTAAGCACCATAGTCTTCTTCTTCTTTTTCTCATCAGCATCAAGTTGTCTTTGGTTTACACCTTACTCATAAGCATTGTGTGATCTAAGTAAGTTATAAATAGAATAAGTATTAAAATCCTTAGATTCAGTTATTGCAGTAATCTTACCATTAAAGGAAGAAGGAAATCATTTTAAAATTTTATAAACTTTTCCATAGTTAGTTAGCCCTCTTCCTATGGTATGAAGAGAGGTGACAATTTGAGTAAACATAGTATGCATATCAGATATCGATTCAGTGGGTTTCATATACAAATTTCATAGTCATGTAGTATGATATTCAATCTAGATTGCTTAACTTCATTTGTCACTTCATAAGTAATACACAATATATATCATATTGTTTTACTAGTAGCACATGTTGAAACATGCATGTAATCTTTTGATTTCAATGCACAAAAAAAAAATAGTTTAAATATTTTGCATTAAGTTGTGCTAAATCCCTATTACAAATATTCATTCAATAAAAGGAAGTTTAGTTTTTATGCCATTAATTTATCGAGTTGGTGGTGAATATTCATCCTTAACATGTATCCACATGCGATAGTCAATTCATTATAAAAACGTAGACATTCATGTTTTTGAAAAATAAAAAGGTTTATTGTCAAACAAAGGTGGTCGGGTAATATAATACCCTTCTACAGTATTACAATTTCCAAAGTTAGCCATGAATCAAAATTAAATAGTTTTTAAAAACTCGTTTTTTAAAATCCCGCTCTGATACCACTTGAAAGTTTGTTAGAGATGTTAAGCCCTTATGAAATAGCCCAAGGCTAACTAGGAGGGGGTGAATTGGTGTTTTTAATATTTTTTTAAACATAATCCATAATCCTAAATCAAACCAACATTCACCATAAAAATTAAAGTGCATAAATTAAATATGGAAAAGCAATAAGAAAGAATACAAAGAATTTTATAGTTGTTCGATCAACTTGACCTACATCCACTCCCTAAATCCTGTCCTCTTGGTATTGCACTAAACTCAGTTACTCAAGTTTTGTTCTTAGATCAAGGCATAGAAGCCTATACAAACATCCTTTTCAACGACTTCAATGAGGTAGAGAACCCAATTCCTTTTGCTTCCTCCTATAGTAGGCAGAGGACCCAACTCATTTTGCTTCATCCTGAAGTAGGCAGAGAACCATAATCAGTTATTGAAGTAGACCTCTATAGAACCCCCATGAAACCAAGGATGTCAACCAGAGAAGATAACTCAGACCCTTACTTGGAGAAACCTTTGTGAAGCCCTTATAAACTCGCCCTCACAAGATCCTCTCCCTTTCTCCCTTACTCTCCCTCTTGTCTTGGCTCTCTCAAGTCTGGAAAATAGTAAAATATCACTTCTTGAGTAAACAAGTGAGCTTATAAAGAAGGCTTCAAATTTACCCTACTTTGCAATTAATCACTAAATATCATCTAGGATAATCAATCGATCGACCTGTATGAGTAGTACAAATTCAGCTAAATCAGCCAGGATGATCTAGAGGAGGTTGGAAAATTAGAATGTTTGTTTGTTCTAATTATCCAAGTTGATAAGACATTATCTTGTAGGATTAGTATAAATCATTGAATATCTTCCAGATAATTGCTCTATTCAGTAATACTTTATCGGTCTGGATGATAAAGAAATAACTGATCATTCAGGATGATTTCATGATCATCCTCGATGATTTGTTTAAGATGTTGAATATTGTCTACATAATTACTCTATTTGGCCATATTTTACTAGTTTAGAAGATACAAAAAATAATTGATAGTCCCAAACAATTTGGGATCATCCTAGCTGATTGGTACAAATCAATACATATTAACTAGAATAATATTCTAGTTGTCCAGAAAGAAACTAAGGTTTGTTTAACTGATCATCCCAGATAAACTTGCGATTGTCCCAAATGATATGATTGATCAATCAAATTTTAATTAACTCTTAATCATCTGACTAAGTTAAGTATAATTGAAATGCATCGTCTTAGATATTGACCTGGATGATGTCCAAAAATAATAACATGCCTAAAAGAGCTAGCAAGTTATTCTTTTTGAATGGAGCTTATCATCCAAGATGATGCTAATACCGTCAAGGATGATTTGCTTGATTGCAGCTTCCTTAACCATGATGCCCTAATTAGGTTTTCTTTTTTTAACTGATCATCCAAAATGATATGATAAAAAACATAAAACTCTAGGAACTCATAGAATTTTTCCCCTGAGTGTGTATGTTCAAGGTTACTTAGCATCTGGACCCACTTTATTACATTTGACTAAAGAAAAGGTAAAAACACATGAAGAAAGTTTACGGACTAACTTAGTCCTAATCTACCCAATCTTGACCTGGCTTGATTTGAAATTAACCTTGTAGACTTAAATGTTAGTAGGTAGGATAATTGTATAAAAATAGAAGTGTCAGAAATGTTTGCTATTATCAAAATTATTATCTCTGAATCCAAATTTGCAACATTGTCTTATCTAGAAGCCCAATTTATCTTATAAAAATTTACCTTGGAACTTATTTCATAAAAAATCCCCCAAAAGCAGAGGAGGTCAGGAATAAATTTTTGGATCCCCCCCCACACACAGATATATATATATATATATATATATATGTGTGTGTGTGTGTGTGTGTGTGTGTGTGTGTGTGTGTGGACAAGAGGGGGGGTGAATTGTGTAAACTTTGTAGCAATAATAAAAGACCTAAGAAAGAGTTCTAATATTTTGGTGTTTTTAATTTTTTAACAAGAAAATTTAACTACTATGAAAGCAAAGACTTGAACTCAACAAGAAATGATAAAATCCTTTTTTTTCTTCCACAATTTTCACCACGCAAATACTATGAAAATAAAGTGCAAGAAAAAAATAAAAAGCGACAAGGAAAAAGCTCACCAAAATTTTTTAGTGGTTTGATCAAATCATGACCAACATCCACTCCCTGGACTCCTCTACTCCAAGAATTTCACTACAAACTATAGCTCTCCTTTTGCCCCCCTCAGCAAGGCGGAGAAGCCCTTACAATACTCTTTTTCACCAACCTGGCGTGTCGGAGTGCCAAGCGCTATTTTTTCCCTCCTGGCGATGGAAGAGAACCTTCTCAATTTTCTCCCTCCTGGAGAAGGCAGAGTACCTTCGAGGTCACAGATGTAGAAGAGTCTCCCCTTCAGAGAGCCTCCCACAAGTTATTCCCAGGCCAAAGGAGGAGCAAGATGCAGCAAGAACAGAGCAACCTTGTGAACTCCCTCAGACCTCTTCTCCCTCACCAACCTCACCTTCTCCTTCCTCTCACAAATCCTAAAAACTTCTCAAGATCTCTCTCCCAAGGATTCCCTCTCTAATCACATTCTCCTATTTCTGTCTCCCTCAAAAAGATTACTAATTTGATACATAAAGCAGGCTCCTAATTTCCTGAAATTTTCAAAGTAGCCGTTACAATAGTACAGTATGATTTAACATCGTATAGTAGATATGTATAAATAGCTTCATCCTAGTATGAAGGTGTACGAACAGTTCAAAATATAATCGTACAGTACAATAATAAATTGTGCGGTACGATCCTCAACACTACTGCTCGAACTGGACGCTAGCTGGGACGAGCAAATGTCTTCTCTGTTCTTCGTATGGTATGATACACATCGTATAGTATAAATGGTCAAGATCAAGGCATCATTCAAGATGAATTATGAGATGATCAAATGTCATCTCTGTTTATCATATGGTATGATAGATATCGTACGGTACTATGAGACAAAAATAAGGGATCATCTAGGACGATCTCTGGGACAATCAGAATTCATCTCTGTTCATCGTATAGTATGAATTTGTTCATACAATATGATTTTCAATCAGTAATTAAGCCTTGATTTATTTCACTAATCATAGGTTAATTTAAGTAAGTATTTAAAATAACTCGTACAGTATAAAGTCCTTCGTACAGTACGAACAGCTGAGAAAAACTTACTTAAGTTAATTTGATGGTTATGGTTTTGGATTTGGAAGATATAGTACAATACGATAGTATTCGTACGGTATGATCTATTCACATAAATTATTTTACAAGACATATCGTACATTATGAAATAACATCGTACAGTACAATCACCAGAGAAAGAAAATCTACATTTTTTACTTTTAAAACCCTCTCCCCCTGTGTGTGTGTGCATGGTTGCTCAGACTTACATATAGTTTGTGGCCAGACTCAAGAAAATAAAAAATAAAATAAATAACAAATTGCATTGTTAGACTCATACTCCTAATCTAACCAGACTTGAGTCTTCTTGTTGTCCTGAGTAGCTTGTGATCTTCCTGAAATGTTAGTACTCAAGGACAATAGAAAACAATAAATGACATTCAATGAATAGCAATTTAGGCGATATTCTTTGTCATCATCAAATTCTCAAACTCAAGGCCATGGGTCGCAACATATGGGTGTGAATTTTTTAGTATGTTATCATTTGTTCTAGTTAATTTGTGTTGGTTGGGTGTTTCCATTTATTGTGTTTTAATAATAAGAGTTTGATTGGTCAAAGAGCCATGAAAGATATATAACTCTTGTAAAATAAACTTATGAATTTCCTCGACTTCCTAGAGTTAGCCAATCAAGGATTAGTTGTTATTTGAGCCATCAAAAGTTATATAATTAGCTCATCAGAGCTATTAGGAGCGATCAAATGATTTATTTCCTATGACTTATAATATACCTTCTTATGAAGAAAGTTTAAAATTTAATTAGAAGATAGATATAATTTTCATGAATATGGAAATCACCAGATGATTGAAAATTGCAATGTAGATTTCCTGACATCCACTAACTTAAATTAGGCATTAATTGTAAAAATGGTTCTATAAGGTGACTAATAGGTTGATCATGGTGAGAGATATAGATTGACCATCAAAATTATACATATAATATAGTTGAGAATAAAGCTTAACACTGGTATTTAATTTTTTCGACTAAAACATTTATATTATAAGTGGGAGGAACCTCTATTCCATCTAACGTGATGAAAGAATCCAAATATGAGTAGCATATTACTTTAAATTTAGAGTTAATAAATATTATTTGAGTATCTTTGATGTTTCTTCTAAAAGTTGAGAAGTGATAAATAATAATTATTTTCTCATAATAGCATTCACAACACTATTGACTTCATTCCTAGATCTTATGATTCCCTTCATCTTGTGGGAAGGTAATGTGAAAATGGTCCTGGAAGTATAAGCTCAAATATCTATGAGGAATCATGTGTTTAATTTATTCATTGAGGTGAAATATTTTTTTGATGAATGTCCTTCAAAAAGATAAAAATGATATTATATATATTAACTTTCATCGTTCGAGTTCAAGATGTTGATGTTAAAAATACGGAGGTGAGAGAAGAGGGTGATCTTAATCCCTTTGTTGCTTCTATTTTTTGCATTGGAGGTGTCATTTAGTCTCTTGATGTTGAATCAAGCCTTTTTTGTCTATCTGTCAAAATTTCTTACAGTAGATGATGATAGCCTCATATATAACAATATGTATGTAGACTCATTCACAACATATTATCATTCACTAAAGTAGAAATGCCTATTTCCCATGGCCATCTAACCCCAAAAATAGTTTTAAATCCATAAAAAATAATTACTTTTTGATAGATTTCTTTTTTCTAGTGAGATGCACATCGGAGAGTGGCCTACTTAGAAAACTTTCCATTGGAAATAATTTTGACGATGCACTAGTAGATTTTTAGCATAAACGTGGAAGAAAAATGAAGCATTTTGAGTTAATTTACCTATGAATATTCTGCTAGTAATTTCAACAAATTTTTTGCTTTGGAATTAGCGAAAGAGCTATCCATCATAATTTAATTAGTAATATCTATTCAAATATTTACTGGTCAACCGCAAAAATTTGGATGGCACCTATTGGCAAAAATTCTACAGGAAGCTACTTTTGGGATTTTGCCGATAATCCTGGCAGATAATGATTGCCAAAAATAGAACACAAAACTCCTATTGTCCTTTTTGATAGTTTTTCAGCCCAAAATCCATCGAAAACCTACAACATAACAAACAAAATCCACCTTGCCTCGATTATTGTAACATAACATTTGTACAATCACATCCAATAAAAATAGTTCATTTCAACATTTCTACAATAACATTTCAACATTGCACAAGAATAGTAATGCTAAAGTAATTACACATTCAATTAAAAGAAAATGTTTAAATACTTCTAAGATAAATGTCCAGTTCTTATACAATAAAAACTCAACATAAAATCTACAAACACATGTAGTCTAGTCATAACATGTATCATCGTTCTCCTTTCTCGATGTTGGTTGCTTTCTAGTAATCTACACCCCATTTTCTACAGCTCATCCAATATTTACCTTTGCTGAATCTGCATGTCAGCTTGTGATTTTTAAACATTTTCTTGATCTAATTTCTAATATCAATATTGCACAAGAGCAATGAAGACCTACATAAAAATAGATCAAATATTTTTCTCCATCTAATCCAAAAATTTTTACTTAATAACATAATAGGAATTTCCCAACAACTTTCTACTCTCTCCAAAAGTATATTTGATATACAAAGCATATATCATGATAGATTATTATAAATTTTAGAGGTCAAGTGGTATTTATCATAAAATAAATAGTTTAGCTCCATTATGATAAGATATAAATACTATACATAAGGCATGTATTACAGGACTACATTTAAATGAAATAAAACAAATTATTCTATAAAGATTATTGATTATCTTAATATAATCATAAATTTTATCAATGATTCATTATTTATGTATAAGTTATTATAAAAATTATTGGATTATTGTGTATTAGCAACTTTGGCAACAAATTCAAGAAATATTGAGGGTTAGCATTGGGCAATATACACCTTTAAAGCCTAAAATGAAAGTACACAAAATTAAAATAAAGATATATGAAATACCCAATTGTATAAAATAGCATGTCAATTAACAGGTTTGTACTTTGAGTTTTTAGTTCAGTTTATTATCCTGATTAATCGTAGCCTACATGGTTGGGTGATTTTGTTGTGGTAGTGCTGCTATAATTTTAGTTAGTGGTTATTGGGTTTATTACCTTCCACAGCTAATTCTATAAATTGGTGACGAGTTGAGTGCAATTTTGAATGACGACTAAGTTGCATTTTGGTTTACAATGTGAATTTTACAACCATAGATGATGACCATATCGAGCTTAACTCCAATTTATTGTATAAGGTGACATTTAGGCCACCAATTTGTCATTCAATGATTTGAATATGGGACTCTTTTAGATTGTTCCATGCACTCAACCTGTAGAATTCATATGTATATTCACTTATAGAATGAGCCCCTTGCACTCAATGCAGATATTTAAGGTAAAGTATTTGCTCAAAATCAATGGAAAGAAATGAGCCCTCAAATGCTATTTCATCTTAGACCAACTCCAAATCCATCATTTCCCTTCTCTGTATCTCATTCGCAATAATTGTGCAACCCAAACACTAGCACCTTTTCTCAAACTCAAAGAAATATACTTTACTTATTTTTCCTGTTCAACCACCATATACGAAAAGAAGATCTCAATAACACATCCCAAGTCCTAATAGTCTTCGATGAGCAGACGTCCATCAAAGAACAAAATAAGTTCCATGGTATCATAACACTACTCTAAATCAATATCATAGAGAGCTTGTTGGAGATATAGAGTTTCTCTTTGAAAGTTGTAGAGTCATAATTTTTCTAATCATGCACAAAAATTAATTTTTTTTAAAACTTTAGCAATATTCTTTCAACAGGTATTTATAATTCTAAATTCAAAAATTTTATAGGGTTTATAATTAAATTTTTTTTTTTTATAAAATTCTATTTATAAAATTTAAATTATATGATATATAAAAAATTAAAAATTATTTCAAGTAAGAGCATTAGTCCGCTAAATTCCTCGTATTTTATAATTTTATTTTACTATAAAAGATTAATATGTTTGGAACATATCAATTATATCACTGATCAAATAAAGCAAGAAATTTCATTAAGACACTTTGGATAGGGCTTCAATGTCGACACCTTTGGCCCCACTTATTGAAGCCTCAGCTGGAGATTAGAACTTTTTTTATGGATGAACATAGGTTTGAGAATTATATAGTAAATATAGATGAACATACACATACATGATGGATGTAGATAGTGGAGGAGTTAGATTTTTTTTTGTGTTGTGGCATAATATTTAGAAAGAAATTCTTCAAAATTATAAAAATGTAAATCACATAATTTATCATTTTTTTACTCTCATTAATTTGTTGGTTGGGAGATTTGGTTATCAACTAGAGATCATGAGTTCTATGGTTATGTATGTGATCAGTATGTGGGTTTGCCTAAATTAGCTAAATGTCCCCATATTTAAGGAACATGGGATTGGTTGCATTAAAGCTTTAATGTCTTAAGTTGGGTGGCCCAATGGGTTGGCCGAACTCAAAAGCCTTAAATGCCTCCATTTAGTGAATAGAAAAAAAATGAAGCCTAAATGAGAACCAAAATGATCAAGTTGAAGAAAAATATGTGATGATTTTAGTTTGGAATAGTCTAACACTGAACAAAAATCATCACCATAAGCAATCTTCATTATTTTTAAGTACAAGATCTTTTGAAAAGAATGATGAGATTTTAACTCTGATAATCAAAATTCTATCCTCCAACAAATAATGTCATTATTTTCCATTAGTTATAAAGAAATTAAGCACATCTTAATGGTTTTCATGAACTCATATAAAGTTGCCTTTACTTGCTATTTAATTATTTCATAAAATTTTGATACAATCAAACTTTTTTCTTGACCACATTTATTATCCCGCACGCCCTGATTTTATAGCCAATATAATGAAACCTATTCATTCTGGCTACTTAAATAAATTGCATTTAACTCAATCAACTCGATTGAACCATTACTAGATACAATCTTTAGTCCCAAAGCCAATTTGTAAGTTCCCCACTTCATAGACTACATTGAACCTGCGTTGCTGCATATTACCAATAACCACAAGCTTACTATCATCCTTATTTTCAATAAATGATAAGCATGCTAGAGATTTTTTTGCCGCCAAAAGTATCCCTAAGAAATCTAAGTTAGCTGTCACTTCACCATCATAGATCATCAAAATCTATGGTAACACCACATTCTCAAAGTTAGTGATGTCATAGCATTTTTTAAGATTAAATAGTGGTGGTGCCATTGTGTAATTGATTATTTTTTCTCAGAAAATGTTACATAGGGCGGACTAGGAAGTTGGTGGTATGTGGGTAAATGGTGTCTTAAATGAGGGAACCTTTAGTAATAGCACGACTAACATATTTTTGCTCGTAGAGACAGGCGAAGGTAGGTGAGCAACCAAATCGTGGGAGTTGGGTACAATAGTTAGAGATGCATTCGATGGTGGTGAAAGTCAAGGATTGGGTCGGGTCATAAAATGGGTCTTTTTGGTTATAAAAGATAATGCAGGGGACACATTGGGTCCAAGTGAGATCATTACCAATGTCAAACATAAGTGTGTAGAAATTGGTATGGGTGCCTAGGCCAATGTTGACGATATAGTTGAAGACACCAAGAGAATAATCAATGTTTGCCCGAAGTCCTGGAGAAAGGGAGCTTCCAACAAGGTTTAGGCGAACAGTGGCGTTGGCAGCCTGGCGTTGGATGTATTCAACATGGGCTTGGTCCTGACGGAAGAGATCGACATATGATAGCTTGTATTGGTGTTTCAAGGATGAGCACGGGCCATGCTAGTGGACCACATTGAGCTTGGAAGGGATCGTGCCTATCACAATTTGAAAAACTAACTAATGAAAGTTTTGAGTTATTTTTTTTCCATTACGTTTAAGCTTGTAATGTCTATCAAATGAGCTTATGCTTGTGATAAATATCAAAGGAGCTTAATTTTTACATGAATTATATTTATTTTAATTATTTTATAAAAACATAGTCTCCAATAATGTATTAAAAAAATTATTGAAATCGCTTGCAAACTTTTATTCAGAAAGGTGCAAGAGCTGCTCGGTAATAGTGACTTAATATCAATGACATGGTGTCCTCCAACAAGCTCTCATGCGGATAATAGAAATTTCTTCTCTATTAGAAGCAAAAAGAAGAACATATTGAGAAGAATAAAATATGAGTAGAGGAGAAGAAGTCTCCATGAGAACAGAACTTTGAAGCTCTACCTAGGTTAACCTGGAGGAGTAAGCCAAGTGGAGGCGGGGTTTTATAGGCAGTGGATTATTACACATATTAGGGTTATTAGATATTTAATTTAGAAGATAAGTAATGTTTTAAGGGAAGATTAGGTGGTTGGAGAATTGATCAATAATAGTTTTGGCCAATGAAGAATCCAATCTCTTATATCACCATGCTGATTATTTCTCAAGTTTATATTATATATGAAGTAATACATTTTTTGCATTCCTATCAATCAAAATTTCGTGAAAGGTGTTGTCCTTCATTTTTGGCCCTGTATTGCTCAAGTAAAAACATAACAACTAATAATGAGGTTGAAAAGTTAGAATATGCTTCCAGCTTTCCCTTGACCTAACTTGTTTTTAAAAAATAAAACTAAAAAAAAAAAGGAACACAAAATTTTTTTTATAGTATTTTGAGTGAGAATTTATCTTAGTCCATAGAAAAATTATCAATTAACTAGAGGGTTTTATATCGAATAGTTAGATTTTTACAAAATGGCTAATTTATTTTAAAAAAGAAAAGACGTTACTAATAAATATAATAAATTTTTATCTACGTTTAGGATTTGATTGTTATGATAAATCAAGTTGTATTACTATATGGGACCTAAATTATGTTAGTTGAGCTTATTGGGGGGTTGCACGTGTTCTCTATATGCTTGGGTAATATTGTTTTGTAGCAAATGTTTCTCCATTCCTGTATAGCACTGCGGTGCTGGATAGTAAAGTTTGAGATGGACAGAGAGACGAGCATTGCAGTTCTCTAGATTTTGATGCTAATACAATATTAGTCATACTAGAGACATAAATTGGAGTCCCGAGGCAAACTAAACCCGGTACAGTACTGTTGCAAGTGGGGCTGGAATTTCAGGGGTATCAAAATGTAATACATGCTGAACCCGATCAATACCCGACCCAGAAAATTTTTAGTTTGGGTTAACTCATTTGTTATATGATTTAGATTTGGGTTTGTAACTCTAAACCATAAATAAAATTGGATTAAGTTCGGGTTTTCCGGAAAACTTGAAACAAACCTTTTTTTTAACTTGAAATTAACCTAGATTTACTAGTTTATAAACCAAAGTAAGTTATCTCATCACTCTGTCACTTCATTGTTGTGTCTCACTCACTTTATCACCGTGTGACTAGCATCACTCTCTTATCACTACATCGTAGTGTTGCCACTGCCAGGCTGCCACCATGTTGCCCCCGATACTACTATCATAGTGGCACCATCTCGCCTAGGCTGTCGCTGCGACATCTCAAGAAGAGAGTGAGAAAGAAAGAAATATGTACAAATTCAACCAATTTTCATAGTGAATTTCTTAGTGTTGTGTGGTTGTGGATTTTTTTTTTATTCCAAATTTGTCGACCTAAAATCCTAACATTTTTTCTACTGGATTTCCTCTTTCTTGTTGGTAGATGTTGTATGGGTCACTTTCCCTACTCAATCTTGTGAATGGAAATTTTACTTAAAAAAAGTGCCTATTTATATGGGAAAGGGATAATTGTAAATAGAAATTATTAAGGAACTTAATGCAATTCACAAAAATATAGTATGTCATATAGATAGAAATCTGATGCAATATTGTAACTTAAAATATTTAAAAAAATAAATAAATAAATAAACCGATTGTAGATGAGATTTAAGATAGTTTGTTTTATTGCACATGTATTAATTGTATGTGAATAAAAATCTAAATATAAGAATTCATTTTAAAAAAAATTTAAATAATATTTTTGTTGATAAAATAAAAATTTATTAATTTTAATTATTAATTATATTAGTTATAAATAATATATATATTTTTTAACTTTTATAAAAAGAAATGTGTGAAAAATATTTCAAAAAAGAGAATATATATTTACAAAATTCTTAAATTTTCTTAACATCGACCAAAAGGGTGGATAAAAAATAATCTTCTTACTATTTTAAATCAAAAGTTCATTAATTAGGAAATGATCTATTCCATTGTTCAAGTGACAAAAGAACTTATTATTCAGAACATATGTACTAAGCACTCATTGTTAGTTGAACAAGTTCAAAACTTATAAAGTAGTGAATTAGCTTTAAAAAGAATAGCTAAGTCCAAATTCTAATAATCAAAAGGATATACATAATATATTGTGTTATGGAACAAAGTGAGGACGGCCAGGAAAAATTAAATTCTCAAATACTACAATTCAGAAAATTGGTATTTTACTTGAATGAATCTTGGAAAGAAACATCCAATATAGCCTTGCAAAAAAAAAAAAAAAAAAAAAAAAAAAAAAAAAAAAAAAAAAAAACGAGCCAAATAAATTAGACACAATGTAATGAAAATTTACTCTTAACAAAGACCTTAATAAAAAGAAATGATAATAAGATTTCATCCTTTTATTACTTTATAGGTGTGTGATTACAGAATTAATAGAGGAATGAGTTGAAAGATTGTTCAGTAGTTCCACAGTTGTCAAGTAACAATGATCAGGCAAAATTAAGAAATGAAAGTATCTCAATAAACAAGTCATTCTATCCAAATGACACATTACTCTATAAGAAATGATTAATACATAAGAATTGATCATTTCAACATATAACAAATCTATCACTATAAATTTTTAAGTAAAGTAAACATATAGATAAAGTTGCCTTTACTTGCTATTTAATTATTTCATAAAATTTTGATGCAATCAAACTTTTTTCATGACCACATTTATTATCTCGCACGCCCTGATTTTATAGCTAATATGATGAAGCCTATTCATTCTAGCTGCATAAATAAATTGCATTTAACTCTCAATCAACTCGATCGATCCATTACTAGCTACAACCATTAGGCCGAAAGCCAATTTGTAAGTTCCCTACATCATAGACTACATTGAACCTGCGTTGTTGCATATTACCAATAACCACAAGATTACTATCATCCTTATTTTCAATGAATGATAAGCATGCTTGAGATTTTTTGGCCACCAAAAGTATCCCTGAGAAATCTAAGTTACCTATCACTTCGCCATCATAGATCATCAAAATCTCTGGTAACACCACTTGCTCGAAGTTAGTGAGGTCATAGCATGTGTCAAGTTTAGATAGTGGTGGTGCCATTGGGTAATTGATCATTTTTTCTCGGAAAATGCTGCGTAGGGCAGAGTAGCCAGTTGGTGGTAAGTGGGTAAATGGTGTGCCAGAGTCTAACAAAGTTCCAGGGCCGCTAAATATAGTAGGTGAAATGGCGAGCCTTTCTCCCCCAACAGAAATGGCAGTGAGATTGATGAAGTAGAAGGAGGGCATTTTTGGGTTGGTTAGCATCGGTGTATACTTCACACCAAGAGCTGGGCTACCTAGTTCGAGATATCCAACATTGTTGGGACCTGATGGTAAACAATATGAGAATATATTATTATACAATTGTGCAGTTTGGGAAATAATTGAAAGGGCACCTCGGCTAAGGCCTAATAACCCATCTACACGTCCAAAATATCCAGTGTTGTTATGTCCACAACCAAAGGGGATGTTTTGAATATTATCATCGGAGAATTTTAAGGTGTCTTGAATGAGGGAACCTTTAGTAATTGCATGACTAACATATTTTTTCTCGTAGAGACAGGTGAAGGTAGGTGAGCAGCCAAATCGATGGAGCTGGGTACAATAGTTAGAGAAGCATTCGATGGTGGTGAAGGTGGAGGATTGGGTCGGGTCATAAAATGGGTTTTTTTGGTTATAACAGTTAATGCAGGGGACACATTGGGTCCAAGTGAGATCACTACTAGTGTCGATCATAAGTGTGAAGAACTTGGTAGGGATGCCTAGGCCAATGTTGACGATATAGTTGAAGACACCAAGAGAATAATCAATATTTGTCGGAAGTCCTGTAGAAAGGGAGCCTCCAACAAGGTTTAGGTGGGTGGTGGCATTGGCGGCCTGGCACTGGATGTATTCAACACGGGCTTGGTCCTGACAGAAGAGATCGACATATGAAGGCTTGTATTGGTGTTTCAAGGATGAGCACGGGCCATGCTGGTGCACCACGTTGAGCTTGGAAGGACTCATGCCTATCACAATTTGAAAAACTAGTTAATGAAAGTTTTGAGTTATTTGTTTCTTTTGCATCACATTTGATCTTGTGATGTCTGTTAAATGAGCTTATGCTTGTGATAAATAACAAATGAGCTTAATTTTTACATGAATTATAATTATTTTATGAAAAAATAGTCTCTACTAGGGTATTAAAAAGTTATTGAAATAGCTCGCAAACTTTTATTCGGAAAGCTGCAGAAGCTGCTCGGCAACAGTGACTTAATATCGATGACATGGTGTTCTCCAACAAGCTCTCGTGCTGATACTAAAAATCTCTTCTCTATTAGAAGCAAAAAGAAGAACATATTGAGAAGAATAAAATATGAGAGTAAAGAAGAAGTCTCCATGAGAATAGAACATTGAAGCTCTACTTAGGATAACTTGGAGGAGTAAACCAAGTGGATGTGGGGTTTTATAGGCGATGTATTATTACACATATTTGGGTTATTAGATATTTTATTTAGAAGATAAGTAATGTTTTAAGGGAAGATTAGGTGGTTGGAGAATTGATCAATAACAGTTTTGGCCTATGAAGAAGGAAACAAATGTCTATTGCTTGGGCTTGTTCTTATATTACCATGCTGATTTTTTCTCAAGCTGATATTATATATGAAGTTATAATTTTTTTTTTCATTCCTATCAATCCAAATTTTTTGAAAGGTTTAGGCCATCATTTTTGGCCCTATATTTTCTCAAGTAAAAGCATAACAACTAATAATGAGTGTTGAAATGTTAGAATATGCTTCCAGCTTTCCCTTGACCTAACATGTTATTTTTTTTAAGAAAAAAAAAGGAACACAAAATTTTTTTGATAGTATTCTGAGTGAAAATTTATCTTAGGCCATAGCATAAGTATCAATTAACTAGAGGATTTTACATCGAATAGTTAGATTTTTACAAGATGGCTAATTTATTTAAAAAAATAAAAAATGTTACTAACAGATTGAATAAATTTTTATCTATGTTTAGGATTTGATTGTGATGATAAATCAAGTTGTATTACTATATGGGACCTCAATTATGTTAGTTGAGCTTTTTGGGGGGTTGCACGGGTTCTCTATGTGCTTGGGTTATAATATTTTGTACCAAATGTTTCTCCATTCCTGTATAGCGCTACAGTGCTAGATTGTCAAGTTTGAGATGGACAGAGAGAGGAGCATTGCAGTTCTCTAGATTTCGATGCTATACAATGTTAGTCATACTAGAGACATAAATTGGAGTCTCGAGGCACACTAAACCTGGTACAGTACTGTTGCAAGTGCGACTGGACTTTCAGGGGTATCTAAATGTAATACAACTTGAAACCCGACCCAAACCATACTCAATTTTTTTTTTGGGTTAACTCTTGTTTTATGATTTAGATTTGGGTTCGTAACTCCAAACCATATGTAAAATTGGGTTAGGTTCAGGTTTTCAAGAAAACTTGAAACAAACCTTTTTTTTAATATATATATTTTTTAACTTGAAACAAAGAGATTGACTAGTTTATAATCCCAAGTCACCTATCTCATCACTCTGTCAACGTGTCACTCGCATTACTCTCTTATCACTACATCGTAGTGTTGCCACTGCCAGACTGCCACCATTTTGCCCCCGCTACTACTATCATAGTGGCACCATCCCGCCCGGGCTACCGCTGCGACATCTCAAGTAGAGAGCTAGAAAGAAAGAAATATGTACAAATTCAGACAATTTTCTTAGTGAATTCCTTAGTGCTGTGTGGGTCTGGGTTTCTTTTTTTTTTTGTATTCAAAATTTGTCGACTTAAAATCCCGACATTATTTCTGCTACATTTCCTCTTTCTTTTTTGTAGATGTTGTATGGGTTCCTTTCCCTACTCAATCTTGTGAATAGAAATTTTACTAAAAAAGCTGCCTTTTTATGTTGGAAAGGGATAATTGTAAATAGAAATTGTTAAGACACTTAATGCAATTCAAAAAAATATAGTATGTTATAAAGATAGAATGAAATCTGATGCAATATTGTAACTTAAAATTTATAAAAAATAAATAAATAAACCAATTGTAGATGAGATTTAAGATACTTTGTTTTATTGCACATGTATTAAATGTATATGAATAAAAATCTAAATATAAGAATTCATAATATCAAAATTTAAATTATATTTTCGTTGATAAAATATAAAATTATTAATTTTACCGTGATAAGAAATTTTAATTATTAATTATATTAATGATAAATAATATATATATATATATATATATATATATATGTCTCACACTATCTCTATT
>NW_021319518.1:2829331-2839499 GCF_001605985.2 Dendrobium catenatum | reverse complement strand
TGATCAGAAAGAGTACGACTAAGATGCTCAATAGAAAAGGCACTAAGAGAATTAATCAAATTATCATTAAATAAAATGCGATCCAACCTTTGCCATAATCGACCTCTATTCCAAGTGAACTGGTTTCCAGAAAAACCAATTTCAATGAGATTGCAATGCATAATAATATTATTAAAATCATCCATAGAATAATAATTGGAAGCATAACCCCCAGATCGCTTAGAGGGATTAGAGATGGTGTTAAGATCACCTCCAACCAACCACGTGCTACAACACATGCTATGAAAATCAGTTAATTACTCCTAAAGAATTTTTCTAATACCACGAGAGGAAGCCGCATAAAGGAAAGAAGCACAACACTTAACATTAGAAACTTTAATATTACAATGCAAAACTTGAGTGAAATTACCAAGAACATCAATTTTAACATGATCTTTCCAAAAAACCCAAATCTTATTAGCACAATTAGTCGTAGCATTATTAAAACCAAGAAATTTAGCAGTAGTTGATAAATTAGGGACATTAATAAGTGGTTTAAGTAAAACTAAAATAGAAATATCATGAATACAACAAAGATTCTTAAGCCACAAATGAGATGAAGCACACCCAATACCCCTAACATTCCAAATAATGGATTTAAACATAAAAACAAAACTTAATGAGTAGATTGTTAATGAGTATTTCTACCTGATTGTAATACAAGGTTTTTACTTTTCCTTCCAAGTTTACCTTGAGATTTCACAAAGCATAAATCATTGTCATCTTTAGCAATTCATTTCAAAGAAATTTGTAAATCCTCATTATCAGTAAAAGCATCAGAAAAAAAATTAGAAGAAGAAGGTGAGTTACATTTATTATACTTTCCCTTACCCAATTGAGGAAGCTCACCTTCCTTCAAAACTTCTTCACGACCATTAACAGCAAGGGCTTCCTGATTGAGAATAGAGAAGCTAACTTCATCAAAATTAGCATATTTATTATTATTCAAACTATAATTTATAATGGGTAAAGCAGAAGTAGTGTTGTTTAGAGAATAAGAATCATTAAACCCAAGATTAACAACAATATCAACACCACTATTTGACGGAGTAAATGTAGTAGTAAGTTCAGGTTGACCGATAGGAGGATTCTCAAAAATGGCCATATACGATGGAGGGGGCGGGTAGGTCTAAGAATTTCCTAAAACATCAACCACATTCAATGGATCATCATCAGACTTAGAATTAATTCCTTCCATCTCTAAAGATTGCAAAATTTCATTACCATCTTTAGGTTGAGATTATTTGGAAATAGATTTTTCTTTTCAAAGATGGGGATGTAGCCTAAAACATTCTTTAAATCCATGTACATGCATTTTACAAGACAAACAAAAAATTGGTAATTTCTCAAACTCCACTTTTTAAAAATACACATTAAGCTCAGAACTTAACCACACCTTACCCGGGTGCTTCTTCGAAACATCAAGTTCCACAAGAACCTTAGCTATGGATGGAACGTGTTATAGAAGCAGTTGCCTGATAAGTTTGTAAGGATCTTCTAAAGATTAAAGAAATGCCAAAAATAATTTGCGAGTTGAAGAAATGCAAACTCTAATTAGGAAATTAAAGCCAAACTGGAGCTATGGGTGATTCTTTCCTAACATCAAAGTTAGGTATCCACTTGAGTAGACACATTTGACACCCTTGTATATAGTAAGACCTCCAAGCAAACATACGACTGTAATCAAGATCATTCATCAATTGAATCACAATATGTCTCAGATCTAGCAAACCGACATGAAAAGCTCCTGTCAATTTCAAGCTCATAAAAAATTTTCAAATCACGTCCAGATTCGGGCCACATAGCAAAAATTTACCAATAAGGGTTAGGGCAAACGGAGCAGCTAGTTGTGACACAACAGTGTCATCAAACAAAAGCACCAAACATCCTTTAAAATATGAGTGCACAAAATGAAGCTTAGGTGTAGACGAGGAAAATCCTGAAACCACATCCTTAAAAGAACGAGAACAAGCATTCAGGGGGAAAGATGACGACAACATCTCCCAAAGGAAAACCACAAGAAAAACTCAAATAAAAGGCACAAAGGAACAAAAGCCAAGCCAAAAATCAAGAAGAAGAAGCAGAAATCTGAACCAGGAAGCCAGAGAAGCGAAGAAAGAAGAGATCCGAATAGGAAACCCCTAAATTGCCTCGAAATTGCCTGGGAGACAGAGTGCAACGATCGATGGGGTAAGTTACATGAATACTTTTTCTTCATTGCGTTATGTTAAGAGTAATACTATCATTTAAATCTAATAAAAAAATGAAATTTCTAATATTTTATAATCAAGTCATTTTAGGTCTACCTCTACCTTTTTAACATAGGCTAAATCTAATAAATTTATTATCTACCCTGGTCATCCGAAGGCTGATAGTTTATATGGCCAAACCATCTATGAAGACACTCTCTAAAGTAGTAAAATTATAGTCAAATAAAACGTGACAATTGTCCAAAAATAATACCTTAAGAAAAATTTTAAGGCACCAAACTTTATTGATCCAGGACATAGTAAAAAAACCTAAGGAATGTTTAGCAAGTATTGGTATTAAACGTTTAAATAGAAATAAAAAAGCAAATTATAAAACTTTTTTTTAGTGCAAAAATTTTAAAATGTTTAAGTAACAAAACACATACAATCAAGTTTTGCATTTGCATTCTTGCGGAGGGGAGCTATTTGTCTTATATATAATACACATTTTATCATTTTCAAGATTCTATATTAATTTTATAATTACTTTTTTTTTATTGTTGTCTTTTCAAAATATATGTATTATTTACCCTATTTCTTTAACACGAATCTATATTAATTTAATTTTTGGGATACTTTTATTTTCAAATTTCTATGCTTGAAAGTATAATGTTCTTATCTTTGATAAACTTAGATGATCAACTCTATAATTAAAAATAAAAAAATTTGTTTATAATGAATAAAAAGTTATAGGAATAATTTTTTCATAATAGCACCTCATGATTTTCTTGGGAAGAAAAATTATAAAATTTGTAAACAATTAAAATAAATTTGGACATGTAGAATTTTATAAAAAGAGATATTACGAAAACAAAATGTTTATTTCTAATGATTCCACAAGAATTTTTATATTTTATCCTATTTTTCTTATGAAAATCAACGAATGGTTGTTCCTTAAAATTTTTATCCTTTAACAATCAAATGTTTTATGCTCATAATTTTTGGAATGAGGACTTAGAGAAAGTTTATATCTTAATGGCTTTTGTTATTTTTTCCTAACCTTTCATAATTATTTTAGATTTATTATGAAATTATTTGTTAGGGCTCTCGCCAAACCCTCTTTAAGTTTTAGGGTGAACTGAGAAAATTGCAATTTTAATTTAAAGTTAATCACACGTATTTGTATCTCTTGGAGAAAAATAACCTAATAGAGCTGGGGGATATGTGGTGCTTCTCGTTATTATACTCACCATAAATTATGCCAATGAAGTTAATTGATTGAAGATATATTTCCCTAGAAATCTAATACACCAAGTCAGCAAGTAGAGAACTTATTGAATTATTAAGCATATTGAATTAATGGTATGATCTCCAAACTATTCTTAGGAGGCTCATCATCGAATATCAAAGAGCATAATTAAGGCCCTTGAGGGATATCACCCTTAAATGAATTAGAGTATCTTAAATACATCTATTTATGGAATAGAATATTATTTACTTTTATTTATTCCATTATTTCCATTTTTTGGCTAAAATGATTATAAGCCCTTATAATTAGTAATTTCTAGTGTGGGCCATTCCTAAAAAGGGTTCCATAAAGGATTCCAAATAAACATGCTCTTGAAGGTCTTTTAGATGAGAAGACTTTTGCCTATTATCATGTGGAAACATTTTTTTTTTGGGAAGAACCGGGGCATAGCCCATTTTATTAAGATGAAAAGGGTGCATAAAAGGTCTTACAGGAAAACAAAGACAAACAAAGACAAAAGTTTAACTCAAACAAACCTAACAAAGAGCCAAAATAGACTTAAACAAAAAAAATAAACAATTACAAAACAACAAAGAGAATGAAACAGCATCGAGAGAGCATCCGCTCCAGCAGACTAAAGAAAAACCGAAATTTTAGTAGAATTGAAATTTCTCAATAAGATGATGAAAATGCTTCCAGCTACACGTTTTGACCCGTATAGCGTTTTTTATAGTAATGATGATATTCTCCTTAGAATTTCAATTGTTAGCAAATTTTCGATTATTCCTTTCCCTCCAAAGATGGTACACGGTGCAGCCAATAGTAAGCCAGCAGAAATTCTTTTCCCATTTGGACATAAGCAGCTAGTTATCCATGTAATCAAAAACCTGAATCAAATTTGGTCTAAGTAAGAAAGAATTTAATTCAGGAATAAGCTTGTTAATGACATTAGAGGTAAAATCACAGTTAAAGAAAAGATGGTTGTGATCTTCCTGGGCATTGTTGCAAAGGCAGCAAACCGGATTAACCTGGATAGATTTTTTGATTAATAAATCAGCTACTTTCAGTTTCTGCAGAATGTCCATCCAAGTTAGAATAGAATATCTAAGCGAGTAAGATTTATACCACACATATTTGTGCCAGTTCACCTCCTCCAAAATGAGTATAATAAGAATTCAAAAAAAAAATTAAATTTCGTGTTTAAAGAGCCATCCCAAGCCAAAGCCGGTTGCTCTTTAATCTCAATGGCGCTAATAACATGTTTCATATTATCGGGGAAATAGTCTGGATGGGTCCAAACATTATTTCTGATACAACTATTAACAGATAACCTAGTGAACCACTGGTTTATCTGAAAAAATTCAGATAAAGGCTTCCCATTAATCCACGAATCCCAGCATAAAGAGAACTTGGAAGTAGAATTTATATTGAAAGAGAAATGATTCTTGATTTTATAAGCAGTGGAACAAATAACTTTCCAGAATTTAGATGCTTTTGCAACCGGAGGCTTCCAGGGGGAATAGTATTTGTTTTTGAACCAAGAGTAGATCAAACTATCCTAAGTAAGAAAATTCCAAATGAAAGTGCAGTGATAACTATAATAACAAGCATCAATAAAAACAATACCTAAACCGCCATTCTGCTTAGGGATAATCGTATTCTCCCAAGCAATCATATGCACTTTCTTACCATGAATGTCCCCATGGAATAAAAATTTTGAACAAAGCTTGTTGATAGTCTTACAAATGGCTTTAGGTATGATAGAACCTTTGATCTAATAGGCTAGAGTATTTGATATAGTGAATTTAAGAAACTGAACTCTACCAGCTAAAGAAAGAAATCTCACCTTCCAGCCTTCAAGAAGAGAAAAAAATTTTTCTATCAACACTTGAAAATGGTTTGCTTTCAGCCTTTCTGGAGATATAGGAATCCCTAGATACGTAAGGAAACTACTCCTCTGAATAATACCCATAATGCTACAAAATTGTTCAGTATCAACAATGTTATTAGAAAAAATAATAGAGCTTTTAGTGGGATTGATGTTAAGTCCCGAAGAATTTGCAAAGTCAGTAAGAATATTCATAAGGTTAGTAGCATTATGAGCTTTGGTCATCCCAAAAACAAGAAGATCATCAGCGTACATAAGATGATTAAAATTCTTGCCATTAATATTAAAAACATGATTATTATTCCCCAAAAAATTCGACGTGAGACTGCAAGAAAGGGCATCCATAACAATACAGAAAAGAAGGGGTGATAAAGGACACCCTTGTCTAAGGCCAGAGGAGGAGTTAAAAAACCCCTCCAAAGACCCATTCAGGCAAGTAGAAAAATGCACATTAGATATACAACAATTAATCCAATTAATAAACATGTCAGGAAAACCCTTTTGCCTCATCCTATTAATCAGAAATTTACAAGAAACAGTATCAAAAGCCTTCTTGATATCAAGTTTAGCACAAAAAAGATTGCTATTAAAATTAAACTCTCTAAGCATTTCGGAAGCAAGCAAAATGTTGTCAGTAGTGCACTTCTTATGAATGAACCCAGCTTGGCTCTCGTGAATAATTAAAGGTAAGACCTTCTTCATACGATTAGCCAAAAGATTAGCAATAATTTTATAAAAAACATTGCATAACGAAATAGGCCTGTAATCATTTATATTAGAAGCATGCGGTTTTTTAGGAATGAGAGTAATAGCCGAAGCTTTAACCCCTTTAGGAAGATGACAAGAAGTGAAAAAACTTTTAATAGCTTTGCATAACTTATACCCAAAGATGTGCCAAGATTTTTTATAAAAATCAAACATATAGCCGTCAGGACCAGGCGCAGAGCAAGAGGATCCGTTAAACACCATGTTTTTAATATCTAAATCAGTAAATGGCAAAGTTAAGGAATCTACCAAATTTGAGGGAATAATGTTGCCAGCAGGAATATTGAAATCATTCTCATTAACAGGTCTGGGAGAGTTAAAAACCTCTTTGAAATGATTAATGATAGCTTCAGCAATACCAGCCTTATTGTCAATCTTACCCTTAGAGGTGGTGATCTCTTTGATGATGTTAATATTTTTTCTAGATCTAATATGAGCATATAAAAAACCAAGATCATTTTCCCCATTCCTGAGCCATTTAGTCTTCGCTGTTTGGTACAACCAAGAGGACCACGCTTTGCTAAGAATATTAAGATTGTCACATGAATGCTTATAAAGTAAATTTAAATTCATGTTCAACGGGTCCTGCTGCAAATCCGTAATATATTGTTGCTGCTTATACTTTAAATCATTCATAGCATCTAAAAGGTAGCAGGAAGAAGACCAATTTTTTTTTTAAGAGAATTTTTAAGAATCTGCAAAGATCTATAGAAAGCAGCAATAGAACTACAATTAAAAAGCTTATCAAAAGCATTTAAAACAACCTCCCAAAACCCATCCATGTTAATAAAAAAGTTTTTAAACATGAATCTAGATGGATTTTTATCACAATTGGAAACAGCTAAAATTAACGGGGAATGATCAGAGCTATGAGTAGTAAGAACTTTATAAAAAGCATCAGGAATTCTTTCAAGCTTAGCATTGTTAGTAAGCATCCTATCTAATTTAATATTAATAGGCGAATCAAGTCTCTGATTATACCAAGTATAAAAAAGACCAACAGATGCTAAATCAAGTAGACCACAGTCAAAAATAACTTTGTTAAGCTCACCCAACTGGCTATTATGTGTATACTGGCCACCGGACTTCTTTTTCTCAGATCTATAGCAGTTAAAATCACCCATAATAACCCAGGCCATAGAGGGATCCGGCACCAGATTATTCAACTATTCCCATAAAATATTCCTATCACAAACATTAATAGCAGCATAAATAAAAGAAATTAAAATGGGTGGTTGAGTACCAACAGTGACAATACCATGAATGATTTGGGAAGCAATAAAGAGATGAGAGAAAGTAATAATATACGGATTCCACTTAATCCAGATTCTACCTGGATTAGAATGATCAAAATTATTAATACTATCTTCCGAATTAAAAATCATATGCGAATTAACAAACCAAAGGTCATTAATCGACTCATAGTTAACTTTAGCTTCTAAGATGCATAATAAACCGAGATTATTAGCACTAACCAGCTCTCTACAAGCTTTAACCTTTTTAGGGTTATTGAAACCCCTAACGTTCCAACAGCCAATATGCGGAAAAAACATTAATATTTAGAGTTTTTCCCCTTCCTGGCAGACTTAGCTCTAGTAGCCATAGAGACCGCTGAAGTTTGATTTTTGTTTCCAGAAGAGATGGGAGAAGAGGAAAATTCAGTAACAGAATGAAATTCATGTCTATTACTTACAGAGCTAGTATCCTCCATCTCTTGTTCAGGAGGGTCATCAGTTTGAAGAGCTGAGAATTTGTTTGACATCATTACCTTAGCTTGAGGAATTTCAGAGGGAATAGAAGGTTGCCTAGAGGAGGAAATTTCTTCAATAGGAGAATTCAGATTAGGAATAATTGCATCTTTGCCAATGCAATTATTAGGGATCAGGGGAGAAATTTTCTTTTCCAACGCTGGAGATAATTTTGGAAAGGGGTTAACGGTCAAGTTATTACTTTCCAAAATTACCTTTTCCGGATGAGCGGGCTTCGCTGGAGCCAAAATTGCCTTTTCCAGAGAAGCAGGCTTCTCCGGAGCCGGAATTTGGAATCTAGGGTTCCGGCTAAGACTTCTACCTCTGTTTTGGGGTTTAGGAGGGGGAAGAACAACCGGCACCGGGTTTGGGTTTGACTTGCAAGCAGCATAACTGTGAACCAAAGATCCACATCCTTCACAACGACTTGTCTTCCAGTCATAAATTACTTTGAGCATGATATCTTCTCCTTCAATGTTGATGGGAATTTCATCCGGGAGAGTTGATTCTTTAGTGATAGAAACACAGACTCTAGCATAGGTTAATCTAGCTCTTTTAGCAATAAGAGAATCAACAGATAAGGGATTACCAATATAACTGGCTATAGTAGATATTCCCTTTGGGGTCCAAAGGGCCAAGTGGAGATCAACTATTTTTATCCAAAGGGGAATAGAAGAAAGTTCATCCCTCTTTGGTTGGAATTTAGGGGACCATTTTTGGAGAATAAATGGTTTCCCTAACATGAACTAAGGTCCTCCAGACCATACAAGATCAAAATCCTCTTGGTTAGAGAATTTGATCAGGAAAAAACCATCCGCTAATGAGAGTAAGGAAAATGAACCTTTCAGTATCCATACCTTTTTCATTGCTCAAGAACTCGCTCATAATACGGCCTTGGCCTTAGAGAATAACCTATCAACGAAAAAGACCAAACCGAGATGCCTTCGGAGAGATCTTATCCTTTAAAAAAGAGTTTTTGACTCGGTCGAACAAAGGAGACCGGGAAATCTTCTTTAAACGCAGAAGGATTTGCCAGGTTTTTTGCGAAGGAACCATTCTAAGATGCTGGAATCAGACCCAGGATGGAAGAGTTTTGAAGAAGGGGGAATTCGTTGATCTCCATCTGGGAGAGGATTTACCTCTCCCGATCGTAGGAAACGATGGCAGCGCTGAGAGCAGAGCGAAAAAAACCCTAGGATCTCCAAAATATCCCAGAGCACTCAGCATAGCAAGTTGTGAAGATCTTAGGTTTGTGGAAACATTTTGATAAAAAACCTTTGCCAATCTTTATACTCTCCAAGCGTCCATTTTCTAGAGATTTTCAATAGAGACACTTTTGCCTATCATAATGCCCTATTAGGGGATATATAATAATGGGATACCTTATAGGCTTTTAAAAATAGAGATAAGACAAAATAATAATTATAATTAAGAAATTTTATTGTGTCTGGACAAATATATAGTAATTATATATATATATATATATAATACCTAAATGTTAACATGGTTACTTTGGTAAAAAGAACTTCTAATAAAATTGGAAATGATAGATTTTATTTTTTTTTCAAAAAAAAAAAAAAAAAAAGATACCACAACTCTCTTATCCCAAGTCACCTATCTCATCACTCTGTCACTGTGTCACTCGCATTACTCTCTTATCACTACATGGTAGTGTTGACACTGCCTGGCTGCCACCATCTTGCCCCCGCTACTACTATCATAGTGGCACCATCTCGCCTGGGCTACCGCTGTGACATCTCAAGTAGAGAGCTAGAAAGAATGAAATATGTACAAATTCAGACAATTTTCTTAGTGAATTTCTTAGTGCTGTGTGGCTCTGGGGTTTTTTTTTTTCAGTATTCAAAATTTGTCGACTTAAAATCCCGACATTATTTCTGCTACAGTTCCTCTTTCTTTTTTGTAGATGTTGTATGGGTTCCTTTCCCTACTCAATCTTGTGAATAGAAATTTTACTAAAAAAAGTGCCTTTTTATGTTGGAAAGGGATAATTGTAAATATAAATTGTTAAGGCACTTAATGAAATTCAAAAAAATATAGTATGTCATAAAGATAGAATGAAATCTGATGCAATATTATAACTTAAAATATATAAAAAATAAATAAATAAACCAATTGTAGATGAGATTTAAGATACTTTGTTTTATTGCACATGTATTAAATGTATGTGAATAAAAATCTAAATATAAGAATTCATATTATCAAAATTTAAATTATATTTTCGTTGATAAAATATAAAATTATTAATTTTATCTTGATAAGAAATTTTAAT
>NW_021319518.1:2770465-2829231 GCF_001605985.2 Dendrobium catenatum | reverse complement strand
TGACAATGAAGCTTACCACATGTCTTTTCAAGACATATAAAGATTCACAAGGAGGGTTATTATGTCCACATAATTATATTCTTCAATTAAAATATTTAAATTATAAGTTTGAAAAACCTCTATTCTATCTAAGATGATGTGAGAATCTTAATATGTGTATCATATTACTACAAATTCATTAACATCAAATATAATTTAAGTATCTTTTCATGTTTGTTCAAAAACTAGAGAAAGGATAAAAAAAGTTGATATCTCATAATAGTTTTCACAACACTTGTAACTTCATTCCTAGCTTTTATGATTCCCTCCATCTTGATGGTGGATATTGTAAAATTGGTCTTGGAAGTGCATGCTCAAATATCTGTGTGGAATCTTGTGTTCAATTTTTTCATTAAGATGAATAGTTTTCTAATAATTGCCAAACAAAATGATTAAAAATTATATTATGAAGATTAGCCTTCATTATTCGAGTTCTTAACATCTTTAATCATCTGAGTTGTTGATTTTGTGGATTTTGATGAAATTATTTCTATGAATGTATTCAATGGGTGTAATTAAAAGGTTGATGTTGATGCTTAGAATACTGAGGTGAATGAGGAGGGTGATCTTAATCCCTTTGTTGTTCTGATTTACATGATTGGAGTTGTCAAGTAGTCTCTTGATGTTGATTCTTTCCCTTGTAGTCAAAGTGTCAAAATTGCTTATAGTAGATGATGATAGTCTTATATGTTGAAATTTGTATGTAGATTCATTCAAAACAAATAAATTTTCACAATAGAAAAAATTCCTATTTTTGGTGGCCCTTTTCCATAAAAAAAAAAAACTAAATTCATCAGAAAAAATAGCTTTATGGCAGATTGCTTTTCCAAGTAAAATGTCGCATTTTTGAGCTTTGTTACCTACTAATATTCTTCTTGTAATGCTGGCTAATTTTTCCTCTAGAATTGGAAACATAGCTATCCATCATAATTTTGCTGGTAATATTTGTTCAAATTTTTTATGACCAACCAAAAATTTTAGAAGTACACACAAGAGCAAATACAAATCTTCTAAAATTGTTAGGAGATAATTACACATTTGAACAATAATGTTTGGAGTCATCAAAACTACATAATTTGCAAAAATGTAAAGCATTCAAATAGCAACTATCTTAACAATTTTCTATGGTTTTTTCACCGGGAATCCATCAAAAGCCTATAGCACAACTAAAAAAAATCTTGCCTCACTTATTTTACAACATAACTTTTCTACAATAGCAATTAATCAAAATAGTTAATTTCAACATTTCCACAATCACATATTAAGGTTGCACAAGAATATTAAAGCTAATTTAATTACACATTAAATTAAAAGAAAATGTTCAAATACTTGTATCAAAAGCCTATAGCACAACTAAAAAAAATCTTGCCTCACTTATTTTACAACATAACTTTTCTACAATAGCAATCAATCAAAATAGTTAATTTCAACATTTCTACAATCACATATTAAGGTTGCATAAGAATATTAAAGCTAATTTATTTACACATTAATTTAAAAGAAAATGTTCAAATACTTCTATGACAAACATCTAGTTCTTACATAATAAAAACTCAACATAAAATTTACAAACACATATATACAATAACTGTCTTTCTCCTTTTTTTATGTTGATAGATTTCTATGAATGTAACTGCTCTCCCATGTTTTGTAACTCCTCAAATATCTAACTTTACTTGATCTGCATGTCAGCATGTGATTTTGGAACATTTTCTTGCTCTGATTTCCAATATACATATCACACTTAAGAAATGATGATCTACATATACATTGCTAAAATATTTTTATCCACATAATCTTAAAAATTTTACTTAATAACATAAAGGGATCTTCCCAAGAACTTTCCACTCTCTCCAAAAGTATATTAGATATACAAAACATATATTTTGCTAGTTCATTATAAATTTTAAATGTCAACTTATATTTTTCATAATAGATATTTGTTTAAAATTTTGTTTTGATATTTATTATAAAGTAAAAAAGTATAAGATCCATGATGATCAGTTAGAAATTTTATACATAAGGCATGGATTATATGTTTATGTCAACATGAAATAAAACAAATTTTTCTATCAAGATTGTTGATTAATTTAATCTAATAATAAATTACAACCATGATTTATTATTTATGAATCATTTGTAAATGTTATTTAGTTAATATATATATTAGAAACTTTAGCCACAACTTCAAGTAAAGTGCCATATCATCTAGCTTTAAGAAATGTTACATTGAGGGTTAGCTTTGGGCAATATACAACTTTAAAGCCTAAAATGAAAGAATGAAAACAAAAGAATACATATTTTAAATGTCCTAAACTATCAAATAGCATATCAATTATAACTCTAAACATCGAATATGTTTCATTGTACAAACCTTCTAGTGTTCTATAAATATTTTTTAGAGATATAGTTAATTGAATAAATATCTATACTTGATGTTTTCAGACCCAACTCAATTTTCTTTTAATTCATATTGTGGCAACTCCTTCCTAATATAAACTCTCAAATATTTTCAAACATCTAAGTACATAAAGGAAAGATTCGAAGACTTCAGCTAATGAACAATTCTACCCATTGTGCAAACCTCTAATAATGAAAAATTCTACCCTCCAACAATTAATTTCATCATTCCCTTTAATTATAAAGAAATTAAGCACATCTTAAAGGTTTTCATAAACTCATATAAATTTTCATTCATTTGGTATTTAATTATTTTATCAAATTTGGATACAACTAAAATCTATTTTTCATGACTATATTTATTATCCTACATGGCCCAATTTTATAATCAACATCAAAGAACCCATTCAATCTAGATACATTAACAAATTGCATCTAACTTAATCAACTCGATCGATCCATCACTAGCTATAATAATGAGTCCCAAGTTCCCTACATCGTAGACTATATTAAACCTGCATTGTTGCATATTACTAATGATGACAACCTCACTTTCATCATTATTTTCAATGAAGGATAAGCACACTTTAGAATTATTGTCCATGTAACCTATCCTCGTGACATCTAAGTTAGACATCATTTAGTTATCATATATCAACACAATCTCTAGCACCACCACCTCTAAGTGTCAAGAAGGTCATACCATGTGTCAATATTTGACAGTGGCGACGATGTTGGATAACTGGTCATTTCTTTTCAAAAAATGTTGTAGAGGGTATAAAAGGTAGTGGGTGGTAGGTGGTTAATCATTGTAATAGAGTCCAATAGGGTTCGAGGGCCTCTGAATACAAGTTGAAAGCACGAGCCTTGTACCCCCAATAAAAAAGACAATGAGCTTGAGGAAGTAGTAGGATGCAGGTTTTGGTTGGTTAGCATCCGTGTATACTTCACACTAGAGATATAGCAACCTAGTTCTAGATATCCAATTGCGCTAGACCTTAAAGGTTAACAATATGAGAATATCTTACCATATAATTGAGCTGTATGGAAAATAATTGAAATAGCACCCTCCCGACGAAATCTTAATAACCAATCTACTTGTCCAAAATTCTAGCTTTAGTTATATCTAAAGCCATAGTAAAATTTTTGTATAGTATAAGAGGAGAATGTCAAGGTGTCTTAAATGAGGGAGTCGTTAGTGTAAAAATCATCTCCATATTCTCCATCATATAGATAGGTGGAGATAGAGGAAAAACCAAATCAATTGATTATGGTATAATAGTTATAGTTTCATGAGATGTTGGGGAAGGTAGAGAATTGGTTTGGGTCATAAAATGGTTTTTTTGGTTATATCAGTTAACACAAAGGATACATTGGGGCTAAATGGCATTGCTACTAGTGTTGAACCTAAATGATAAGAATTTGTTAGTGGTGCTTAGGCATATGTCGACAATATAATTTTCCATACAAAGAGAAAGATCGATGCTTACTAACTCTTGTAAGAATAGAACTGCTAATAGGGTTGAGGCGAGCGGTGGGGTTTGAGGCCCGGCGATGGATGCAGTCAATGTGAGCTTTGTCCTGATGGAGGAGTTCCATATGGTTAGGCTTGTCCATATGCAATTGGGATTAGCACATGATATTCTGGTGGACCACATTGAGTTTGTAAGTGCTTCTGTATTACAACTTAGTTTTTGAAACAATACTTTTATACCATGTGAGTCTTTTATGATACCTTAGTATTATTATTGTGTTGATTGCTATTTCTCCTAACATGTATTGGAAAAATTTTGTTTATGTTGTATTTTTGTATTAACATTTCAGTGAAATCATAGTTCAGATTGTCGAAGAATTCAAGACAAATTAGATTGGGGTTTCATATAATTGAAGACTATACTTATTTCTATTTTTCTTGAGTTTAAGAGATTGCGATTGTAATTAGGTAACCATGCACACACAAACACACTGAGGGAGTGAGTTAATTTTTTAAAAAAAAACTAATAATACTATACAATTCATGAATTGTATTGATTATTTGACATGAATGTTTCTCCAGAGTAAAGTTAATCGAATCATGCTTAGAAATTTTCTTTTGTACTATTTGTACTATTTAAAGTTGGATTCAAATATACGACATCCATAGTACAAAATGAATTCATACCAGTTCATCCCAAACAAACTCACAATTTTTTGAACTGATCGTATTATTTGTAGTGGAGTTCATACAAATGACATCTGGAGTACTAAATGGGTGTGTACTAGTTCATCCCATACAAAATGGTAAATTTTATGAACTGTTCATACTATACAAAATACATTTCATACAAATGATGTCCATAGTACAAAATGGGTTTGTCCATGTTCATACCATATGAAGCATGAATTGATTTAACAAGTTTGTACTTTACGAAGTTGGATTCATATAGATGATGACAAGAGTATGAAATAGATTAGTATGAAATCATAGCAGATGAACCTGTTCAATTTTTAATTATTCATAATATATGATGTCAGTTCATACATATGACTAATACAATACAAAATCAGTTTGTATAGGATTATACAAGGATTTTTCATAATATTCATACATATGAAGAATGATCATACTTTATAATCCAAGTACGTTCAACTTGAAATTTTCATTTTCTGGATAGTTTTTCTTGTCTTTCATGTATAAGAGTACTTTATATTGACTCTCAAAGGGACTTGTATGAATTTTTTCATGAGAGAGTGTGTGGGAGTGTTTTGGGAGAGTGTTTTGGAGTTAAGGATCTTACAAGTGCAAATTGTTAAGGGTTCATAAGGTTGGCCATATGTCAGGATCTCTTTGTTTCTTATTCAAATGTCTATGTTACTTCTTTAAAGACTCTTGAGAGAAGATCTTTGGAGAATATTAGATATTCTACAATCAGTAGGAGGGTGAGAAAGGACATTGGTACTCTGCCATCACTATGAGTGTGGGAAAGGATGCCGGTACTCTGCCATCACTAAGAGGGTAAGAAAGGATGCCCGTTCTCTGCCGTCACTAGGAGGGTGAGAAAGGATGATGATACTCTGCCTCATTGGGGTTGTGGAAGAGAGGTTATTGTAAGAGCTTCTCCGCCTTGCTATGAGAATAAATGGAGAGTCACTATGGTATAGTATAATGCCTAAAGGAGTCTTCAGGGAGTGGACGTAGGTCTAGTTGGACTGAACCACTATAAAATTTTGTATTCTTTAATCTTTATTTTTATTGCATTTTTTTCTATACATTTACCTTATGTGGTTGAAATTTTATTTTGAAAAATTTATCGTTGTGTAAAAAAACTTAAATCTATTTTTTAAATTGCCAAGAAAATTTATAAATCTACTAGGTCTAAAAAACTATTTGAACTTTCAAGTGGTATTAGAGCCTATTTCAAAAATTAAGGTTTAAATAACTTCTTGAAATTGATTATGGCTAATTTTTGAAACCGTAACAACCTTGAAGGATATTCAATCACTAGACCACCATTTTGATAACGTTCCTTTCAACTTTTAGAAAACCTGCATGTCTACTTTTTTTATATTGCTTGACTATCACATGTTGATTTTAGTACAGGAAGGATACACTAGACTAACAAGACTTGTAGATGGAATTATTATTGAAACACCATTTATATATTGGAAAGTAGAGGAAAATAACTAGCTCAATCAAATGCTAAATATATATATAAAAAAATTTATGAACTTAAATCTAAAGTCTATATGTGTGTTTCAACCTGTAAAACTAGAAAAGAAACTTGGGATAGACTTTGCATAACATATGAAGGAACCAATAAGGTGAAATAATCTAGATTGAATAATCCATTACACAACTACAAACTTTTACACATGAAGCTAAATGAATCAATCACTGACATGTATACTTGATTCACACAAATTGTTATCTCATTACATGCTTTAGATAGTGAACTAAGAAATTCTTAAAAAGTTAAAAAAATTCTTCATTATTTACCTACTACTTATGATGCAACTATAACTATTATAACTAAATCAAAATACTTAAATATTTATTCTATTGATAATCTTCTTGGATCACTAATTACTTACGAGCAAAGAGGGACACAAAGATAGATTGATGTAGGTGAAAAGTAAATGGAGAAAAATATGTCGTTAAAAGTGGATGAATCAAAAAGTGATCTGTTACTGCCTAAGGATGAAGATTATATTACACTTATGATGATGCAATTCAAAAGTTTCCATAGAAGATAGCAATGGAGAGATCAATTATGGAATAAGGGTAAGTTTTACAAAAATACAAAAGCTTCTAACGATGTAATTTACTATGCATGCAAGAATCCTAGACATACTAAATCTAATTACTTGAATTTCGAAGCTAATCCTAGTAAGGAGATGGTTGAGGAGAAAACCAAGGTAAGGAAGGTTAAGAAGAGACTACAGACAGCTTTTTGGGAGAACTTATCATCAAATTCCTCAGAAACAAAAGTTGAGGAGGAAGTCACAAACTTGTGCTTAATGGCTGACAACTTGATCAGACAGATCAAGAAGAAGTATGTGATTTATCTTATAATAATTTATTTGATGTTTATATGAAATTCCATACTACATATAAGAAACTTAAAAAGCTGCATGCTAAGTTGACCATTGAGTATTCAATTTTACAAAAACAGCATGAAGTCCGTAGAAATAATCACGCATCAATTGATATCAACCACATGAAATTATTGGATAAATTTGATGATTTGAACAAGAAACATTAATTATTAATACCATATTACACTAATCTCTAAAATGAATGTAATTTGTTAATAGAAGAAACAATCAAAAGAGAACATGAGGTAAGAGTTGACAATGTTATTTTAGAAAGAGCTAACTCATATCTTAAATAGAAACTTAACGCTTTTGAAGAAAATAGGATACCCTCAATACTTAAAACAATTTTTTAATCCTCACCACAAGCTTAAAATTTCAAAACCAAGGAAAGATAGTATAACTCAGGTAGATTGATAAATCCTTTTCCTTGAGTTAAATATTTTTTGTGTGGAATGATTAGTCATATCTCTCACACTTGTACAATTTATAGTAAAACACTTCTATTATGGAGATAAAAGATGCATAAATCACATCATATCAAGCATGCATCTAGATTATTAATTCCAAAAGGAAAATCCAAATTTGTTTGGGTTGTCAAGTTTAATGTTTGATCATTTTATATAAATGCTCTCTTTTAAGACATTGTGAGAGAATTTGGTACATGGATAGTGGATGTTCAAAGAATATGACTGGAGACACAATATAATTCATATCACTAGAAGCCATGAATGAAGGCAATGTGACACTGGGAGAATACCACATAGAAAGTAGTAGAAATAGGTATGATTGGCAACAAGAATAATTTTTGGATCAAACATTAAATTGGGAGATAATACCACAAGAATGTGACACTGGGAGACAATACCACCCAGTGAGGGTGTTAGAACTAGGCATGGAATTAGCAAAGAAGTGATCCATTCTGCCTTTATATCAATGATTGAATCCACTAATATAAATCAAACACTTTAGATCATTTTAGATTTTGGCCATGCAAGAATAATTGAGTCAATTTGTTTGAAATGACATTTGGGAATTAATTGAAAGGCCTAAGGATCAAAGTGTTATTGGAACTAAGTGGGTATTCAAAAATAAAATAAATGATTCATGTGTTGTGATTAGAAATAAGGCAAAACTTATGGCCAACATGTATAATCAAATATAAAAAATTAATTTTGAAGAAACTTCTGCCCTTGTAGCTAGACTTGAAGTAATAAGTGTTTTACTAGCCTTTGCCTATTTTAATGGTTTTAAATTATATCAAATGGATGTTAAGAGTGCCTTCCTTAATGGGGAGATACAAAAGGATGTTTATGTTGAGCAACCTCCATGTTTTAAAATTTAAAATTCCTAAATTATGTGTTTAAATTGAAAAAGCATTATATGGACTAAAATAGGCACCTAGGTCTTAGTATGAGAGGTTAATAACTTTCCTATTAGAAAGATCATTTGTTAAAGGAAGTGTGAACACCACTCTCTTCATAAAAAGGATAGGATATGGCATATTCATTATTCAAATATATAATGATGATATCTTATTTGGATCTACCAGTAAAAATCATTGAGTTGTTTTTTCAAAAATAATGAGTAGTAAATTTGAAATAAATTTGATGGGAGAGTTAAGTTATTTTCTTGGTTTTAACGTAAAGGTAAATGAGGAAAGAACTTTTCTTATCAAGTTAAAGTATAATAAGGACATCCTCAAGAAATATAAATAGATAATGATAAACAAGTGAGTATACCATTGAGTTCTTCAGTGCTATTAGAAAAGGACTTTAAGGGAAAATCTATTGATCAAAAGAAATTTAGAAGAATAATTAGATCATTTATTTAGTTGATTGCTAGCATACTAGATATCATATTCAATGTTTATTTGTGTTCTAGATTTAATTTTGATCATAAGAATCACATTTTACTGTTGCTAAGTGAATTCTAGGATATTTTTTAGGAACTCAAAACTTAAAGATTTGGTATCCTAAGCACATCTCTTCTTTTAAAATAAATGAATATTCTGATTTGAATTTTGCAAGATTTAGGATTGATCAGAAAAGAACTTCTGGAACTTGTCAACTTATAGGAAACTTTTTTGTTTCATGTTCTAGTAGAAAATAGAATTTAGTAACCCTTTTTACTGTTGAAGAAAAATATATTGCCTTAAGTAGTTATGTGGCATAGGTTCTTTGGTTAAAATACAAATTGATATACTTATGATTTTTAAGTGGCACTATTCCTATTTTCTATGATAATACAAGTGTATTTGCACTACAGAATCCTATTCAATATTCAAGAACCAATCATATTGATATAAGGCATCACTTAATTAGAGAAAATGTGGTGAAAGGAGAAATTGAATTACATCATGTTGTTACTGAGAATCAACTTGCAGACATTTTCACAAAATCATTTGCTTTTTAAACATTTAGTACTTTAAGAACAAAATTAGGTGTCATTTATCTTAATGCTTAAAATTGGTTTTATACAAATTTGACTTGTAATGTATTGATGTGTTTATTTATTTTCTTTATATGTTAGTTACTATTTCTTTATTTGTTATGGTTTGGTTTATTTCATTATTTGTATTTGTTTTTCTTTTATCATTATTGAGTAAATAGTTTTATTTCTCGTGGTTAAATTTCATTGGATCTTGAGTGATTGGTTTTTGAAAAGATTTTCTATTTATCATGTCATGTTTTCAATGTTCTCTTTGTACTGTATGAAAATTTTTATATTGTATGAATTCTGTAGTATGTATATAGAATTTTTCTGAGTTGAGCATAAAAATTGAGTTTTTATTTCATTTAATATTGTATGATGTCATCATCATCTATACGATATATGTTCTTTCATCTATATGATTGGGGACAATTTTCCAAAAAGTTAATAATTGATCATAGATTATACGTATGAAATTTTATTTCATCTGTATGATCGTGTTGTCAGTTTCTCATATGGATGAAACTGGCCGACATAAAATAATCTTTATCATTCTGATCATTCTAGACAAATAATTATTTATATGTGCGATCATTTGGTCAAATAGCCTGTAGGAAATGCTGCCTCGGGAATGGCATTTTACAAAATGCTATTTCACTTTTGGTCGTTTCTATTCATATTTGCAAAATATTTTTCATCCCTTATCATTTCAAAATAATATATACAATAAAATTTGTATACTATTCAATCAAAATTTTGTACTGTATGATAGGTGATTTTTCTTTAAATTGAAAGGCGGTGGATGATTTTTTCGTCACATCTCATTCGATCCCAAACCTCTTAAGTCCAAGCATTAAGAATGGACAATATTAGCAAACATCCTCGTACTTCCAAGGGCTTGTAATCTCACTCTATTAGAGACAAGAACTTCTTTTCAAAGAAAAATGAGAAATCAGATGGTTAATACATTGCAACCAAAATTACCCCTTCTTGACTTCTCATTCAAAGAGACATAAACTTCTCTGTTATGCCACCTTTTTCCTCAACCCAATTTTCTTTTATTCTCACCTTGATCTATGCCTACCAACAAGAAACTTTCTAGACTTTTCTTGCAAACATGAAGATGAACCAAGATCACACAAGGATTACCTCTTATGTCTTTAATTACCATGTTAAAATAACTAAGGAAGATTTTGATTGGTCAGAAATGGCCCATTAGGATTCTAGTTATTCTTCCATGTTGTACTTGCTAATGAGTTCTTATACTAGTTGTTGAGAGTTTTCTTGTGATTTCTTGTATTTCATTATGTTGTGATTGTTTTAGTTTCTAGCAAGTTGTATTGGTGATATGTATATTGAATAGAATGATAGAATGATGTTTTGATGTTTCTTGAAATTACTCTTCTTGAAATGTTTATGTTTTTAGTGATAAATCATTTTTAGATGATCCCTAGGATGGAGTTTTGAATTACTTTGTTATACAAACTAATTTCATTACAAAATTTAATCTCTTAAAATTTTTAATTAAGTTTGACTCGATGTAGATTAGATGGTCAATTTTATGTTCTTATAGACACGAATTACTTAGCTATAATTGTTGTAAAATAGATATCTTATTCTTATTTTATTTCTTCTTCATTGTGTTTATTTTTGTTAGTTATTGGAATTTGTGTTAACATTTTTTGATATTGGAATGACCAGAAAAACAAAAAGATGCATAAAGTGTGCCAAACATGAAAGATGTGCATTGTACGCCAAAGCGAAAAGAGACAAAAAATTAGCCAAAATGAAAAGATGCACAAAGTGTGCCACAAACTATTCAAAAGATGCATACTGTTGCCAATTAAAAAAGATATACTATTCTTTCCTTTGTCATTCTATCTCTCATATAAATCGATATAATCAGCAATAATCTTCATTATTGAATTAGTAAATAATTAATTTTTATTTCATCATTTCTATAATACTTATTTATATTTAATAAATCTAGAACAGGCAAGGAAACTTGTTGACTTTTCTTACCTTAGTGATTCTTTGATTTAAAATTTGAGTTTTTCTTTTTAGCATTAGGGCATTAAAGTTGTATTTATAATTAGTTTAAAGTCTTCTTCTTCATTATCTAATTTTATTTGTTCAAAGTAACTTATCTTTTCAAGATGTACATTCCTTTTTGTTGTTGAGAAAAGGGGAGGCATTTGTCATTTTGTGATATGAGTATTGTGTGTGCTTAGTTGTTTTTGTTTATGTTTGTTATGGAATTTTTTTGTTATTGTGATTTAGATTTTAAATGGAATCTCTTGTTTTTAAATCGATCACTCATTGATGAGGACTTTAGGAGAAAAATTGTTTTAGTGTTAACTCAAATAATAATAGGTTTGTCATCATAAAAAAGGAGGAGATTATTGCAACTTAGTTTTCAAAACTATGTTTTTATAACATGTGAATTTTTTATGATACCAAAGTATTTTTGTGTTGATTTCTGTTTCTCCTAACATATATTAGAAAATTTTATTTTGTGTTGTTTGTGTGTACTAACATTTTAAGTAAATCATACTCTAGACTACCAATGACTTCAAGATAGATTAGATTAAGGTTTCTTGTATTTAAAGTCTGAACTTTTTTCTATTTTTCTTTAGTTTAAGAGAATGTGATTGTATTTAGGTAACCTTGCTCACATACACTGGGGAGTGTCTTAAAATATTTTTAAAACTAATCATAATATATAATTCTTTAATCGTACTAGATAATTTTACATGAACATTCTTCCAGAACAAAGTTAATCAAAACATGCCTTAGAATTTTTCTTTCCTATTGTTCATATTGTATGATGTTGGGATCATACAAATGATGTCCAGAGTAAAGAATAGATACGTACCAGTTTATCCCAAATGAACTCACCAATTTTTGAACTGATTGTATTAAACAAAGTGGATTTTGTACAAATGATGTATAAAGTATGAAATGGGTAAATACAAATTCATCCCATATGAACAGATAAGTTTTTTAAACTATTCATACTGTATAAATTATATTTCATACAGTCAACATCCAGAATATGAAATGGGTTTTTCCATGTTTGTACCATACGAAGCATGATTTGATTTAACAAGTTCTTACTATAAAAAGTTTGGTCCATATAAATGACGACCAGAGTACAAAATGGATTCATACATAATTGTATAGGATGAACCTGTTCAATTTTGAAATGTTCATATTGTACGATGTCAGTTCATACAAATGACTAAAAGAGTATAAAATAAGTTCGAACAGGATTGTACAAGGATTTTTTTAAACTATTTGTACATACAAAGAATGATCGTGTTGTACGATCTAAGTACGTTCAACTCAAAATATTCAGTTTTATAGAAAGTTTTTCTAGTCTTTCATATATAAGAGTACTTTCAGTTGACTCCCAAAGTGACTTCTCCAAATTTTCTCTTAAGGGTGAGAGTAAGAGTGTTTTGGGAGAGTGTTTGGGGGTGAGGGATCTTTTGCAAATCTGATTACATGGATTATGATTTTGATGATAGCAAACACTCTTGTTTCTCTATGACTACCTTGCCTACTGACTTTTCAGGTCCATAAGATCAGACTACAATTGGAACTGGCTCAAGATTTGGGAAAAATATTTTACTTGTAATTCTCACTGATTTTATTCTTTATTTCTTGAGTCATGGGTGCTTGCTTATTTTGTAACCTTGCACACACACACTTGGAAATTTTTTTGTCTGATTTAGAGTTAACTATTTTTGGTAACTTCATCCGGGATGATATTTATATCGGCATGGACGATCGGTTCAAAAATAGAAACCCTAATTAGGGCATCCTTTTTAAGGTAGCCGTCACTAAGCACATCGGCTTGGAAGATTTTGTATCGGCCATGATGATAGGCTCAAATCAGAAAAAATTTGTCGCCAGATCTACTTATTTTTGGACATCATACTGGGGATCGGCCTGGCTGATCCAGCACATTTTTTTTTTCTAAATAAGTTTGGTAATTAAGAAAAGTAATTAATAGTGATTTATATGATCACGTCAGCTGGGTCGATTTGACATCAGCCAGCTTCTATTCAGGACAATTTTCCTCTGATTTGAACTAATTGTCCAGGACGATATTCTATTGTCCTGAACGATATGTCCAAAAATATTTTGATCATCCCTAACCGACCAGGCTGACTAAGCATAATTTACACTGATCGGCCAGGCCGATATTTATATCGGCTTGGATGATAAAGTCAACAAATTATCATTAATGAGCTTGTTTTGAGATCTTCTATTTAAGCTTTGACAAGACATTTGGTAAGTGTTTTTGGCAGCCATTGTAGCTTCGTTCTTTTGGAGGGAACCTAAAGAGAGAGCTTGAAAGGGAGAGAGGAAAGGATGGAGTTTGGGAGAGGGAGGAGATCCTTGGAGGGGGTTTCAAGGGAGTGTGGAGGGGGATTCCACACGATTGCTCCAACGAGCTTGTACCTTAGTACCATCGAATTCAAGGCTTATCTTGAGGAAGTTCTTGGAAGAAGAAGATCTCTTTGGTGTCAAAGGACCCGGCTACTCAGCCTCACCGGGCAAGGTGGAAGTAATTTTGAAAGGGCTTCTCTGCCTATCTGTCGGGGCTAAAGGAGAGATATTGAGTTTAGTACAATACTCAGAGGGTGCCTCCGAGGAGTGGACGTAGGTCAAGGTTTGACTGAATCACTATAAATCTGGTGTGTTCTTTCCTTTATTATTTCCACATTTAATTTCCACACTTTGATTTCTATGGTGAACCTTGGTTTGTGTTTTTTTTGAAAGATTTATTTTAAAATATCGATTCACCCATTTTTGGTTAGCCTCAGGACTAGTTCATAAGTGCTTAACATCCCTAACAAACTTTCAGGATCTTGCAAGTAGAGATTATAAAGGGTTCACAAGATTACCCAAAGGTGATGATATCTTTGTATGTTCTTCATATACCTAGCCTACTTCTTTAAACACTTTTGAGAGAACATCATTGGAGAAGATCCAGTACTCTACCAACACTAAAAGGGTGAGAAAGGATGTTGGTACTCTGCCATCACGAGGAGGGTGAGAAAGGATGTTCATACTCTACTATCACTAGGAGGGTTAGAAAGGATGCAGGATGTTTGCCATCACCAAGATGGTGAGAAAGGACAATGATACTCTGCCACACTAGGGTTGGTAAAAGAGAGGTTATTTTAAGGGCTTCCCTACCTTGCTGTGGGACCAAAAGAAGAGTCACGTTGTTATTGTGCAATACCTAAAGGAGTCTTCAATGAGTGAATGTAGGTCTAGTTAGACCAAACCTATATTAAATTCTATGATCTTTTGTCTTTATTTTAACTGCATTTTTATTTTCTGCACATTTACCTTGTGTGGTTAAAAATTTTATCGTTCTATAATAGAACTTAAATCAGTTTTTTAAATTTCTACAAGAATTTGAAATAACTAATTTGCCCACTCCCCCCCCTCTTGGTTAGCTTTGGGACAAATCTTCTAGGTCTATCAACCTATTCAAAGTTTCATTATGCCTTTAATAGTTAAAATAGCTAATTAATGTATATATTTAGTGTTTTTTTTTCTTTTGCATCTCATTTAAGCATGTGATATCTATCAAATGAGCATAATCTTATGAAATCTATCAAATAAGTTTAATTGCTTCATAATTTACGATTATTCTAATTAATTAATAATAAAAAATCTCCAATAGGGTCTTAAAAAATTATTGAAATTTCTCGTAAAAAATTTTCAGGTATGGAGCAGGAGCTGCTCAGCAACTTGACATCAATGACATATTATTCTCTAACAAGCCCTCATGATAATGCTAGATAATTCTTCTCAACTAGAAGAAAAAATATGAAGAGATTGAGAAGAATATAATAGGGTAGTAGAGAAGAAGAACTTGCTAGGTGAGTAGAACTTCGAAGCTTTTCTTATGATAACTTGGAGGAGTAAGCTAGTTGGAGGTGGGGAATTGTAGGTGGTGGGATATTACACAGAATGCAGTAATTAAGAATTTAGTTTAGAATATAAGTCATTATTTTAAGAGGAGATTAGGTTGTGGAAGAAAATATCAAGTAAGTGAAAGTTACTAAAGGTTATCAAACCTTAAAGAACTAACCGAAGGCTAAAAAAGAGAGGGGGGGGGGGAGTGTGATTGGTAATTTAAAAATTTATTCAACAAAAATAATTTTTTTTTATAACATTTTTAATATCTGAAAATAATCATTTTTTACCTATTGATGTGGAATCAAGTTAATTTCATAATAACAAAAAAATCAAAAATTTTAACAACATAGTTAATCACAGAAAAAATAAAGTTTGGAAAATAATAAGAACAAACACACCATAAGTTATAGTGGTTTGGTCTAACATGGCCTACATCCACTCCCCAGAACCCTCTATTTGAGGAATTACACTAAAAGAATGGTCTCTCCTTTTGCCTCCACTACAAGGTGGAGAAGCTATTACAAAATATTTTCAACCAATCCAATGTAGCAAAGAACCTTAATCTTTTTCAACCTCCTAGTGAACACAGAGGACATGGAATCATTTTTCTCCCTCATGGAGATGGCAGAGAACCCAAAAATCCTTTTTCTCCTTCCTTGATTTAGCAGAGAACAAAGACCTAATACTGTAGAGTGTCTTCTAGAGCCGCCAAAGGACTAAGGCAGAAGCTTAAATAAGATAGGGAAGAATCTTTCTTGGATTAACCTTATGAATCCATCAAAACTCTCTCTCATAAACAACTCACACTCTCTTTTCTCCTAAAGAACTCCTTTACTACCTCTCTCTGCTCCCTCTTAAGACACTTAGCAACAAAAATTCTATTTTAGAAAAGACTATAGGAAAGATTTAATAGAGAGCCTCTTAGAAATCCCTAATTTTCAATCTGGCGTTTGTGATCGTCAAGTGTGATCCAAGATCATATTATACGATTAGTTCAAAACAACACTTTCAAACACTATATAATTAGTTTAAGTGTTTATATTGATCATCCATAATGATTGAGAACTTCATCTAGTATGACTAGTAGAAACACATAGCTAATCATCAAGTATGATAGGCAGCATTTAATTATCGTAACATGCAAGAATCGGGTCGTAAAACATAATCATCTTTGATCATCCTATGTGATATGATTGAATAGTTTAACCATAATTAATTTCCTAATCACAGGATCAAGTATGATACTATATGATTAGAAAAAACTTTGAATTTTAAAATAATACCTAAATTATGAATTTTAGCTATTTTGATGTTTATGATGAATCATCTTGTATGAAATGGATCATCTAGTAAGATATAAATTGTACAATTTGATTAGTTAAAAAATAGATATTTTTAAACTCACCAACTCACTCCCTTGATGTGTCTGAGCAAGGTTATTTAGCTTTAGGATTCACAATAATACTTTCTTAACTCATGAAAGGTTAAAAGTATAAATATATTAAGAAATACAGACTTTATTTGTAATCTACCCTATTTTTATGTGATTGAGATTGCATGTGAGTTGTGATCTTGAAATATTAATGAGCGGAGCAAAATAGATAAGTAATAGATTCAAATAGTGTAGTGAAAAACCCAGTAATTCTTGTTATTTTCAAAATCACAAGTCTTGGGTCACAATAGTAAGGGTTTCGGCCTATAAAGAGGGAAACAAATGTCTATTGTTTGGACTTGTTCTTATATTATCCACTTGTAGATTTTTTTCTTAAATTTTTGTTTTATATGAAGTTATAAATTATTTATATTCCTATCAATCCAAATTTATTTAAAGCTATTGACCGTTAGATTTTGCTCTATGTTTGATCAAGTATAGACATAACAACTAATGATGAGTGTTGAAAAGCTAGGATATGCTTACATCTTTCCCATGACATAACTTGTTATTTTTTAAAGGAAAAAAAAAAAGAACAAACAAAATTTTAATTGTATTCTAAGTGAGAATTTAGTTAATGGAATGTGATAATTAAAAGTTAATTCGAGGATTTTATATTGAATAATTAAATTTTTAATAAAATGGGTAATTTATATTACAAAATAGAAAAATCTAACCCACCAATATAACAATTTTTTAGCTCTGTGTTGAATTTGATTGTGTTGATAAATAAAGTTGTATTATTATATGGTACCTCAATTATGTTTGTTGAGCTCGTTGTGGGGTTGCATGTGTCCTCTATGAGCTTGGGTTCTAGTGTTTTGTATCCAATTTTTTTTCCTTTCCCGTATAGTACTATGGAGCTATAAAGTTTGGTTAGAGATAGAAAGAGAGTGAGTGTCCCAGCACACTAGATTTTGATGCCATTACATAGTTAGTTAAACTAGAGACAGAGTGGAGTCTTATGTTTCTCTTATTTAACTTGAAGTGTTGTGCCCTTTGGTTAGTTTTACTTTTGTATTTTTATCTATTATGTATAGAAAATGGTGAAAGTAATTAAAGCAGTAAAGGAATGAGCAATATAGACAGAGATATGTACAAATTCTCCAAATTTTAATAGTGAATTTCTTGGTTTTGTGTGGCTAATTTTTTTTGCAAATTTCAAAATTTTCCACATTAAATAAAAAATTTTTTTTGCCTCAATTATTTTGTAAGTGTTGTGTTGCTTACTTTCCCAACACAATCTTGTGAAGGGAAATTTCACTAAAAACAAAAGTTCATATTTATGTGACAAAAGGCTAATTGTAAATATAAAATATTATGGCACTTAGTGCAATTCACAAAAAATGGAGCTTGTCACTTAGATGAAAATCTGATGCAATATTGCAACTTAAATATTTTAGATAATTTTTAAAAAGAATAATTTGTAGCATAGATTTGGGATAATTAGTTTTATTGCACTTGCATTAAATGCACACAAATAAAAATTTAAATATAAAATTTCAAATTATCAAAACTTAAAATACATTTTATGTGAAAAAATATAAAATTATTAATTTTATCCCTATAAGTAATTCTAAATATTAATTATATTAGTGAAAAATAATATTAATTTTTAACTTTGATCAAAAGAAACTAGTGCAAAAAAAAATTATAAAAGAGAATATTGTTTTACAAATTTCTTAAATTTTCTTAAATTTAATCGAAAGTGTGGATAAAAAATAATCTTCTAGCTATTTTAAATCGAAAGCTCATTAATCAAGAAATGATCATATTCTTTAAGAAAGTGACAAAAGAACATATTGTAGAGAACATATGGATTATGTACTCGTAGTTAGATGGATAAGTCTAATACATATAAAGTACTGAATTAGGTCTAAAAAGAATAGCTAAGTCAAATTATAATAATCAAAAGGAAAAACATAATATAGTGCATTTTGGAACAAAGGAAGAATGACTAGGAATAATTAAATTATCAAATACTACAATTCAGGGAATTGTCCTTTTACTTAAATTAATCTTGTAAGGGAACATCCAAGATAGCATAGGAAAATTTTGATAAAAGAAATGAGCTTTTTGTTTAAGACACAATGTAATGAAAATATACACTCGATAGAGGCCTTATTGAAAACAAATGATAATAATATCTCATTCTTCTATTACAATATAAATATGTGTTTACACAATTAACAGAGGAAATAGTCAAAATTCTTTTCAGTAGTTCTCCAATTGGCAAGTAAAAATGATCAGGCAAAATTAAGAAATGAAAGTATCTCAATAAATAAATCATTTTTGCTAAATTACACATTTATCCATAACAAAGATTAATACATAAGAATTGATCACTTAAACATAGGTGAAATTTAAAATTTAAAATTTCTATATCAACACAACATATGATAAGATCCACTTGTCAATTCAGGTTATATCATACAAGCCCATCCACTCGTCCGTTATTTTTTATACTAACTTTTTTCTTGAATTATATTTAGGTACTTGTTTCTTTTTCATATTTGCTTTTATGTGATTTAGTTTTTTGTGTTACAGCCTCTTTGATTTTTAGGTGGATTGGTTTATGGCTACCTTCAAAAGTTTTTGCATAAAGATGGTTCCTCAATTTCATATTTTGATCTTTCTTTTTTTGATGCTTGGCTTTAGTATATTTAGCATGTTACTAGGTTGTTTTATACTCTGGATTAGTGGAGAATATCAGCTCTTAGGTTTTATTTTGATTTATTTTGTAACTCTTTTGAGCAAAAGTGAGCTGATGGTATCCCTTAAGGACCTTGTAATTTATTTTTATTATTAACGCATAGGCCCCTCCGTGGGTTTTAACCTAAAAAAATATTTTGAACAACAAAGTAAATGATTTAATTATTTCCTCTAACAAGAAAGCCTCCACAACTAGAATTATATGCCAATGATTATTAATACCAACAAATGCTGCATAGACTAAATTAGATTTATGAAGCATATAGATGATATCAAAAATTACTACATCACCAAAGTAATCATAATCTATCCTTCCCATCTCATCAACCCAAAAAAAAATAAATAATCTATCCAATTAATAGATTTGGACAACCCATTTAAACATTTTATCTTTAACTTGTCGTTCTTTAAGTAATTAGATTAAAGAATTACTGTCCCCATATTAAATTTTTGCTCTTTTCATTTTTTGAATGTAGTTGTAAGGATATATTTTTATGAATCAAACATTCGCGGTACCCCTAATTTCATTCGAGAAGTAGGAAAAAGTAACTACAATTCTAATTCCTGCCTCTGTCATTATTTTAAGAATTGAAGCTTTCTTACACGCATGCCGGACATGATTCGTGTAGATGTTTGTCTTCTATACTAGAAAAATAATCATTGTGACTTTTTAAAAATTTTTGCACCTTCCAATTTCCATCTACATTGACTATATACCTAATCATAGCAGGAGAACCAATTATGGTATATCTAATTTTTTATAATCATTTATACAAACAAATCATGACCATACTTGAAACAAAATTTTAAATATATAAAGTCTTTAGATCTTATCTTTTAAGAATTGGGCTTGTAACTATGATGTTTCTTATACGTCCAAGTTTGGAGAGAGAACGTCCACAAAAAGAGGAAGGATTTTGAAGAGTTTTTTGGGTGCCAACATTGAAGGTGGAAGAAGGTGGCCGGTCATCCATGGATGACCGGAACACCAAATCATTAAGATCTACCACGCGTCCAACTATGTTGGATTCAAAAGGTAGATATTCATTCAATTGCAGCTTCCCTCGCAATTCTTATTTTTTGAACTCTCCTATAGTGATTAGAGAGGGAGGTTTGGTCTCTAAGCAAAAGTATTTGACGAAGACAGGTAAAGGAAAAGAAGTCATTGATGATTTGAACAGTAAGTCAATTTCTCCTATGACAGTTTTTATCCTTAAAGCAAATGATATGGAGGCTTCTTCATAAGGTTAAAAAGATAATAATCTGTTGATGAATGATAAGGGTATTGATAATACAATCCTTGGTGATGTTAATATCAATAATCCAGTATCTTTATCTAGATTGGATAATTCTAATATGTGGATTAAAAAACTACATATTAAAATAAATTTTAATGGAGTTCATGATGAAAATGAAGATGCAGATGTGGTCAAACTTGATGTGGAAAATAAAAAAGCCAATGTTCAAGTTTTGAGAAATTCATTGGTTGTGAAAATTCTTTGTAAAAACATGATTTTCAAATTGTTCTACTTAATTAATTTAGAAATGGGTTAAATTTGGAGGGTTTCATATAACCTCGCTTGGATTAGATTCGCTTCTGTGCTCTTTTTAGTCACATGAAGAAATGGAGGAAGTTCTTAATGGAGGTCCTTGGTATGTGGGGGGCTTCGTCATTGGTGTAGACAGATGGTCACCTAACTTCTCTCCTATTTCCATGGATGAGATTTCTTCTCCTATTTGGGTTTGTCTTCCTTATTTTCCTTTACATTGCTGGGATGAAACCAATATTATTAGAATTGTTTCTAGAATTGGGACTCCTTTATTATTGTATGGAAAAATGTTTAGATGGGGGAGAAGGGAATTTGCTAGAGCTTGCATTCGGATTAAATTGAATTCTAAGCTCCCTTGTTGAAGGTCTTCAGGGTAGAGTTTTTAAAAAATTTGAATATGAAAATCTATCATCTCTTTGCTTCAAATGCGGAAGAATTGGACATAAAGATTCTGTATGTCCAAATGTTTATCAAAATCTAAAACTGCTTGATAAAGAAGTTCCTAAAAGTTCACTTCTAGTTGAAGATAATTCTTATGGGCCATGGTTGCATGTGAAATTCAAAAAAAAAAAAAAAAAAATCTATTTGAGAAAAAGTAATCTGATTATCTCTCCAAGGATAATCCTGTTAAGAGAAATTCGGGTAGGAGTCTTGATGAAGATAACACACTAGATCTTCTAATTTCCAATAAACATGGTGTGCTATCTCTTGATAAAAATGATAATTTGGAGGCTGATTTAGTTGAAGTCATTAACAAAGTAGACTTTGATAAGAGTTTTAGAAAAAAGTTGCTAGTTGTCTTATTGATCAAAATCTGGATAAAAATCCGATTGATGGATCTTCATTAAGCCATTGTTGGATTAACTATGTTAGCTTAATTTTGTAACAAGCATGTCTTCTTACTGAAACCATTCAGAATTCAAATTTTGAATTCAAAGTTGCAAGTATTATGGAAGGAAATGAGGTAGCTATTAGTGATGAGTCAAAGTTGGTTGCTGATTCGGTGGAAGCTTCAAATTTTGAATTCAAACATACACAATTGCTGGAAGAAGTAGAGTAAGCCGTTAGTTCTAAAATAGATTTAGTTGCTGAAACATTAGAAGCTCTTCCTTCAGCTATTTTAGTGAAACCTCTTAATGATATGGAGGTTTTAAGTGGAACTTCTCCTATGGATTTACCATAATTTGTCACTCCTCCTTTGGACGTTAACTTGAATTTTAAAAAGCCTGTATTAGTGAAAGGAAAAACAACTTCTATTAAATTGGGTCATTCTTGAGGTTCTAAACATAAATTTTTCAAAAAACTTCAATCTTTGGGATCGGTGGAAGACTTTCCTAGAAGGAGAATGACAGATCTAAGTACAAAGAAGTTTGTGAGGGGTTCTTCCCCTTTAATTCATTAATGCTTTCTTATTCTTACAAGGGGAACTACAGCATGGAGGTTCTTGGCAGATACTTGATGATGGAATTCATGATCAAAGAGTATCTCAGATTACTATCTTTTGTTTACACACTCAGGTTTTAGAAGTTGCATCAGAGAATTTTACTGGAAGTTTTCTTATATGATTCTCTGTTATTGGTGAAGATTTGTAATTATTTTCTATGGTTTTTATTTAGTTCCCTTTGTTTTTTTTTAGTTTTATTTTTGTTTTATAATTCTATTATAATTGTTTATGGGATCGATACTAGGTATTATTTTTGAACCGGTTGGGAACTCTGAGATACTAACCAACCATTTAGGTTATTTTTTAATTTTGGTATCCCCTCTGCCCCAAGGGTTTTAAAATGGGAAATAGTGGGTCTCATTTCAATTATGATAAATTTAGTTTTAATAAATATACTTTCAATAAGGTTTCTTTCCCTATTGGATCAAGAAACCCTTATTTTATTTGTTCTAGTTTGTAATAGGTTGTTCTTCTTTTTTTCTTAATGCAAAATTGCATTCCTTCAAAAAAGAAAGCTATGATGTTTCTTATGAACACTAACTCCAACATTATGTATATATTTGAAGTACATCTCGTATGTCTTCTTCTCACACTTATACACATGCTGTGGTGTTGGATGGACTAATGAATCATCTTGATAGATCTACACTCAAATAGGTTAGGTGTTTTTCCAGAACTCGCACGTGGGGAGGTGCTTAATAAGGAGGAGAAGCAATTAAATTACTTAAATGAGAACTCCGAGTAGTCTTAAGCATACATATTAAATTGTTAGAGACGTTATGTTAGCCTACATATTTTATTTAGATTAAGAGTAGAAATAGTTTTTAACATACCCTCTCGAGCCTTCGTGTATCCAGGTTAAAAAAAATAAACATGCAAAAAGAGAATAGAAAAAAGGTATTTTTAAGCACAAGAAAATGCAAATAAACTAATAAAATTAATTAATTAAATAAAAGTCCATATTCAAATGCCTTTTAATTACAACACATAATTTATTGAAATTAAAACTTGTCGGGTACCACTGACAACGATCCTAATTCTAATCCCAGGACTAACGCAAAAGAATTTTCGTGGGATACTCTTTGCCTTCAATTCTTCATCTTTTCTCCTTCGAAGAGCTCTATTGATTCATCAAGTTTGTATATTCAAATGAAAAGAAATGCCTCCTAAAATTAATTTTTTTTCTCTTAGAATATAAAAGTAATCCAAACTTGAATCTCCAAAGGGAATAAAACTCTCCTCTAAGGGATGTTATTTATTATTTGTATTCCAAGTCACAAGTAATGTCCCAACTGAAAGACTAACTTTCACTTTAGAACTCAATTGAATATAAATTACTTCACAATTAAAAAAGAAAATTCTAGGTCACATGCAAGATTTATCTTAAGCAGTTATAATCAACATTATAAATCATCCCTAGTAGTTATATATTTGCATTAAATTTAAATTCATAGAAAAACTTGGACATGCTTTTTAAAATTTAAACTTTGTTTTCCCGTCTTTATGTAGCCTTGCATGAGCATGGCCACCTGTTGGAAATTCTATGATTACCTAGATTATTCCTAACATAGTAGAAAACTAAAACCCATCACATTAATTCATAGATTATATTAATAATTAAACACTCACATCAATCAATCAATTCAATAAACATCATGTAATAAAAACCATAGGCACACAACAACAAAAAATTAAATCGTGGTCTAGCCTAAAATGAGAGTCTGTTGTTATGCATAACCATCTAAAGTATGGATTGGATATATCATAAACTGGTTGGTTTATTAATGTTATCTAGTATTTGATTTATTGATCACTTAAGGAATTTTTTATTCAAGTTTAAGTATTTATATTTTAGAGTCAATTGTAAAATATAATTTAAGTGTGTAGCTTTTACTACCTTTGTTTATACTTGGGCCATGAAGTTTATTTCACCTTCCATGGGGCTAAGCTAGCAGTCCCGTAGGCATGGGTTACCCAGTAGTAACCTATATTACTTAAGTTAATTTAATTGGTTAGATGTTAAGGTGTTCAAATGTTAATTTAATATTGATTATTGATCTTAATTTTTATTTTAATATTTTTAAAAAATTTAGTTGATTATTGAATTTTAGAATTTTAGTAATTAATACATTCATTAAATTAAATGCGTCAAAAGTTGGCTTTTTAAATTAAAGCAATTTCTAGATTTATTAGAAATTTTCATAAATAATAAACCTTTAGATGAGTAATTAGACTCTAAGTTTGCTGAATTTGGAATTTTCTACATTAAGCTATAAATTTTTGAAGTTTTGACATAGGTTTCACCAATAGTTGGTCAGATAGTTGACTTTTTAACTTTGTGTAAGTTTTAATTGTTTGATATTTTTAGAAAATAGTAATCCATAAATAGAGTTGAATAGTTTTAAGTTTGATCAAATTCGAATGTTCTAAAATTACTTATGATTCTTCAAAGTTGGCTATTTATTTGAATTTTTAAAATTATTTAATTAAAGAATTTTTGGGGATTCTGATCGAAACCAAATAAAAAATCCTTGAAATTTCTCCCAAAGGTCATAAATGATTTAAGGGGAGGTTTCAAAGTGTTCAAGAATTTTTTTTTTAATTATTTAAATTAATTGAAAGGTTATTTTTATTAAAAAATTGAATTGATCTTAAATTACAGATCAGATCAAAGCAATTTTAATTTTCATGGGTAGAGAGTTGAATTATGATCAATTTGGTATCTTATTCATAATTTTTTGAATTTTATATGAATTAATTATGATTAAATTTGTTCAAACTTACCCTTAAATAATTCAAACTAAGCGGAGTAATTTTAGGGTTATTATTATTTGATTATTAGAATTTGGACTTAGCTATTTTCTTTTTAGTGCAAATTGAGTACTTTGTAAGTTTTTGACTTGTCTAGCTAACAACGAGTACATAATCCTTATGTTCTCTATAATATGTTCTCTTGCCACTTGCTTAAAATAAAAGATCATTTCCTTATTAATGAGGTTTGGATTTAAATTGTAATATAATTTTTTATCCACTCATTCAATTAAAGAAAAGAAATTTTAAGAAATCTATAAATCTATTTCTCTTTTTTGAAATATTTTTCGCTCTTTTCTTTTGATCAAAGTTTAAAATAATTTCTTTCTCTATTATAACGAATAATTAGAATAACTTCTACGATAAAATTAATAATTGTAGGTTTTTATCACGAAACAATTAATTAAAATTTTTATAATATGAATTCTTATATTTAAATTTGTACTAATTATCCAAAATTTCTGCAACTATTTGTTTTTTAAAAAAATTATCTAAAATTTTTAAAGCAAATTTTTGTTTCTTTAGATTTCATCTATGTGATGAACTCCATTTTTGTGAATTGCACTAAGCGCCATAAAAATTTCTATTTTCAACTAGGCTTTTCTCACATTAACAACACTTTTGTTTTAAGTGAGATTTCCCTCACAAGATTGTGTTGGGAAACTAACCCACACAGTGTCTACAACTACAAAGAGAAAATGCAGCAAAACGAAAAATGATTGTAGTTAATGGGGAAATTTTTGAAATTTAAAAAAAAAACCCAACTATACAACACCAAGAAAATCTCTTTGAAAATCTAGAAAATTTTAGTTGAATCAATCTTGGAAGGAAACATCAAAGATAGCCTTGGAAAATTTTTATAAAGGAAACGAGCATACTGTACGAGAGACAATGTATTGAAATTTTACACATGAAAGAGGGCTTCTAGAAAAAAAATGATAATTAGATTTTTTCCTTCTATTACAATATAAGTATGTGCTTACACAATTAACAGAGGAAAGAGTCAAAAGTGTAATTAGTAGTTCCATATTTTTCCAGTAATGATGGTTAGGAGAAATTAAGAAATGAATGCACCTAAATAAAAATTTTATTTTCTCAAAATTACACATTACTCTCTAATAAAAGATTAATACATAGGGATTGATCACTTCAATATATAAGAAATATATCATTATTAATTTTCTATGTCAACTAAACATATAAATAAGATCCATTTGGGAATTCTGGTAAGAACATACAAGCCCGTCCTCTCATTAGTTCCTCTTTTGTAAGGGGCAAATCCTTATAAAAATGACTACAACTTCTTATGTTTACTAAAAAAATTGATCATATTCATATGAAACAACATCAAACAAACAGCTAGACTTCATAGTATTGACTTGATTCCACTCTCGACTATCAGCTAAAGATAAAAAGGGTTCAATGTCAGAAGATATCTAAAATAAAAGAAATTATATAGGAATCCAAAATTCATTAGAATGATAAATAACAATGTCATATATCAACCATGATTTATGTCATTGCACTATTTATAATAAGGGTTTAGTTCGTGGTAGAAGAGATCAAAAAAGGGTTTTAACCTATAAAGAGGGAAATAAATATCTTTTACTTGGGTTTTTTCTTATATTACCAATATGCTAATTTTTTCTTAAGTTTAAGTTTCATAAGAAGTTATAAATTTTTCTCATTTCGATCAATCCAAATTTGCTGAAAAGGTGTCCACCATTGGATTTTTCCCTATGTTTGATCAAGTATAAACATAACAATTAATGATGATTGTTGGAAAGTTTGAATATGCTTGCAACTTTCCCATGACATAACTTGTTATTTTTTAAAGAAAAAAAATACAAAAAAAATTTATTGTACTCTAAGTGAGAATTTAGTTTAGGGCATAAGATAATTTTTAATTAATTAGAGGATTTTATATCAAATAATAATATTTTTTTAATGGGTAATTTATTTTCCAACATAAAAATTTCTAACACAAAAATAAAATAATTTTTAGCTCTATTTAGAATCTGATTGTGCTTATAAATATAGTTGAATTACTGTATGTGACCTAAAATATGTTGGTTGAGCTCATTCTGGGGTTAAGAAGGCTCCCTGTGTGCTTGGGTTCCAATTTTTTTCACCCATATATTTTTCCTTTCTTGGATATTACTACGACAATATATAGTCAAGTTGGAGATAGGCAGAGAGAGGGGCACCGCAGCACTCTAAATTTTGATGCTATTATGTTATTAGTTAGAGTAAAGAGATAGAGTGGAGTCTCGTGGAACACCAAACCTTGCAATGCAATGTTGTAGGTGGGGCTAGACAATTTTATTTCTCCTTTCTATTTTTAACTTGAAGTGTTGTGCCCTTGGTTAGTTTTATTTTTGTATGTTTATCTATTATGTGTAGAGAACGGTGTAAGAAATAAAGAGAGATAAGGATAGAGAGAATAAGAAAGAGAAATGAACAAATTCTCCTAATTTTCTTAGTGAATTTCTTGGTGTTGTGGGGTTATGGATTTGTTTTTATTTAAAATTTTCCACATTAAATCTTGATATTTTTTTCACTGCATTTTCTCATTCTTGTTTGTGGATGCTATGTGGGTAACTTTTCCAACACAATTTGTGAAGGAAAAATTTAACTAAAAACATTTATCCCTACAAGTAAGTCTAAATATTAATTATATAATTAAAAATAATTTTTTTTTTTAACTTTAATGAAAAGAAATGAGTGAAAAATTTTAAAAAATAGAGAATATAAATTTAGAGATTTCTTAAATTTTCCAAATTTTATCAAAAGAGTGGATAAAAATTAATCTTCTTACTATTTTTAATCAAAAGCTCATTAATCACGAAATGAGCTTTTCTTTAAGCAAGTAACAAAAGAGCATATTGTAGAGAACAAATGGGTTATGTACCAATAGTTAACTAGACAGTTAAAACTTATAAAGGAGTGAATTTGCACTAGAAAGATTAGCCAAGTGAAAATTCTAATAATCAAAAGGATAAGCATAATATAATTTGTTATGGAACAAAGGGAGGAGGGCTATGGCTAATTAACTTTTCAAACACTATAATTTAGGGATTTGGCATTTTACTTGAATCAATCTTGGAAGGGGAAACATCCAAGATAGCCTTGGAAAATTTTGACAAAAGAAATGAGCCTACTATATGAGACACAATGTAATAAAAATTTGTACTTCACAGAGGCCTCATTGAAAATAAATGACAATAAGATTTCTTTGTTCTACTATAGTGTAAATATGTGCTTACATAATTAACAGAGGAAAGAGTTGAAAGACTATTAAGTAGTTCCACAATTGGCAAGTAATAATGATTAGGAGAAATTAAGAAATTAAAGTATCTAAATAAACAAATCATTTTCTCCAAATCACGCATTACTCTACAATAAAAGATTAATACATAAGAATCAATCACATCAATATATATGAAATCTATCATTATTAATTTTCTATTTTAACTAACTTATTGATAAAATCCTTTTGTGAATTCAGGTTATAACAAAAAATCTCATCCTCTCATCAGTTCCTCTTTTGTAAGAAGCAAATCAGAATGATTGCAACTTTTTATGTTTACTAAAAAATTTGACCATATTCATATGCAACAACAACAAACATGCAGCTAGACTTCATAGTAATGAGTTGATTCCACTATTGACTGTCAGCTAAAGACAAAAAAGGGTATAATATCAAAAGATTTCTAAAATAAAATAAGTTATAAAGGAATACAAAATTCATTATAATGATAAATTATACAATGTCATATATCAGCCATGATTTAAGACATTGCACTATATATAATAAGGGTTTAGGCCATGGAAGAAGAGATCAAATAAGAGTTTTGTCTTATAAAGAAGGAAACATATGTCTATTTCTTGAGTTTTTTCTTATATTACCAACTAGCTCATTTTTTCTTAAGTTTTAGTTTGATATGAAATTATAAATTATTTGCATTCCTATCAATTCAAATATGTTAAAAGATGTCCACTGTTGGATTTGCCTCTATGATTGATCAAGTATAAACATAACAAGTAATGATGAGTGTATAAAAGTTTGAATATGCTTGCACCTTTCCCATGATATAACTTAAAAATTTTAAAGGAAAAAAAAAGAACATAAAAAATCTTCATTGCATTCGAAGTGAGAATTTAGTTTAGGGCATAAGATAATTTTCAATTTATTAGAAGATTATATAAAATAGTTAAATTTTTACAAAATGGTTATTTTTAATTCAAAATAATAAATCAACACACAAAAAAAAATAATTTTTAGGTTTATTTTGGAATATGATTGTGTTGATAAATAATCTTCTCTTACTTTATGGGACCTAAAGAATGTTGGTTGAGCTCGTTGTAGTGTTGTGCGGGTTCCCTATGTGCTTGGGTTTTGCACCCATATTTTTTCCTTTCCCTTATAGCGCTAAAGTGTTGTATAATTGGGTTCGAGATAGACAGAAGAGGAGCGTCGTAGCGCTCTAAATTTTGATGCTTTTATGATGTTAGTTAGACTAGATACTTAGAGTGTATTCTCGTGGCACTCCAAACCTTGCAACATAATGTTGCAAGTGGGGATGCACAATTTTATTTCTCCTTTGTCTTTTTTAACTTGAAGTATTGAGCCTCTTGGTTAGTTTTATTTTTTTATCTTTATCTATTATGTGTAGAGAATGGTGTAAGAAATAAAGATAGATAAGGGGAGATCAAGAAAGAAAGAGATAAGTATAAATTCTCCAAATTTTTATACTAGATTTCTTAGTGTTATGGGGTTTTTGGGTTTATTTTTATTTAAGATTTTCCACATTAAATCCTGACATTTTTTTTTTGTTGCATTTTCTCATTCTTGTTAATAGATGTTGTGTGGGTTACTTTCCAAAAATATTCCTTTCAAGGAAAATTTAACTAAAAACAAAACTACCTATTTATGTGAGAAAAGGCTAATTGTAAATAGAAATTGTTATGGCGCTTAGAGCAACTCACAAAAATGGAGTTGGTCACATAGATGGAAATCTGATGCACTAATGTAACTTAAAATATTCTGATAATTTTTTAAAAGAACAAATTTTTGTAGTGATTTGGGATAATTAGTAAATTTTTAAATTATAAGTTTTTAAAAATTATTTTTTCTCAGATAAAAATATAAAATTATTAATTTTATCCTTTGATGTAATTCTAATTATTAATTTTATTAGTAATTTTGTATAATCAAGCTATATATATATATATATATATATAATATATATAATTTTTTTTGGTAAAAAACCACCAGAGGGGCTTATGCGTTAATAATTAAATAATATTACAAGACCTTAAGGAGATTGCTAGCTTGCTACTGCTCAAACGATGTACAAAAAAAGAAGGAAAAAAACCTTAGAGATGATAATCCCCACTAAGCATAAATACCTCAAAGCCTACTAACAATCTAACAAACCAACTGAAAAGGGAGAAATAGTAAACAATCAGCTCAGCCTTTCCAACCAAAAGAGGACCTTGCACAAAATAAGAACAAGTGTCCAAAATACTATAAAGAAGGCTTGCAAGGATACTAAATAAAGAAATAAAAAAAATCCAAATAGAAATAACATAAAAAGAAATAGTACAAAGCAAATTAGTCAAACTGTTGATCAAAAAAGATTTATGCAGATTGACACGATAAGAAGCTATAATGATACAGAATAAAATATGCACCAATGAAAAGAGATTATCAAAGATCTTTCCACCACAACTATACTTAAGCTTCCAACTAAAACCATCCCCAACAACTAGATAACAATGCCCAACATAAAGCAATTAAATTAGAAGGTGTAGATGATAGTTAATAGAGTAGAAATTCTAGTCCATCCAAAATGTTAAGCTTTTATAGGTAGAAAACCCAAAACCCAACCAGATAGTAGCTATCTAAATCATGAAACATTACCACAGATTCAAGAGAACAAAGATATCCATCCAGATAGCATAACTACTACTCAGTTATAAAGAAAACAGACCACCATAAAATAGGTGAGGAACAAATCACCAAAAATAAGAAAAATGCAGCAACCAAAGAAATAACACTTCCACAACACAAAGAATACGAGAGCAGAACCCCCCTAGAGAAACTTGGAGAATAGAAAGGCTAATAGAGCTCAGAAAGAGACAACCATAATAGCCATCAATTTGATAACCCTAATGTTGTTCAGTCCTACACCAAGAAACTATCAGCCATAAGAGGATGCACAGATAAGGACTATAGCAAAATAAATATAAGGAGTAAAGACACATAATGACCAAGCCAATAATAGGTGAAATCAGTGCAATGGAACCAATCCAACAAAAGGGAGAAATTGATTGCAACATATTCCATCATTAAACCCCAAAAAAAATTAAATGGCCAAACCAACCTCCATATAAAAAATTCAAAGAAAAATAAAAAACCCCGAGAATTAGAAATGGCTAAATTACTTCATCCAAAAAACCCAATAAAAGGACAAACCTAACATAGCAACATGATTAAGCTGGTGGTGATAGGCCCTCAATAGTTCTCCCAAGGATGCCTGCAGATATAACACTTATATAAAGCCACAGCACACTACATCTCCTGGTAGTAGAAGAGCATCAAATAGGTAAAATATTAGTATACCAGAGTGTGCATTCAAAGCTCAAGCCCATCACCACAACACACACAAAAGTGTTGTGTTGCAGCGAAGAATAACTCTATAATTACCACCAAATAAGAAATATGCAATAAAACCAAGACCCAAAGCTAACGAACATTTAATGAGGGAGCATAATACCCACCACCATGATAATGGCAAAGCCTAAATAAAACAAAATTGGTCAAAAGCAAAACAAAAGGAGAGGCTAAATTCTAAGATATGATAATCCCATTTTATCCATCCTAACCAGTCCTTTAAGTAACAACTACAAATTTAACATATCAGAAAGGCAATCCAACATGCAACCCAAATCAGCTAACCAGTTAGCACACACATTGCCTTCCCTATGCAAGTGAGAAATAGAAAAGTTAACAAAAATCAACAAGTTTTTTATTTTTTTAATAAGATTGAAAAGGTTCAAAATGCAAACTTTATGTGACTAATTCATAAGGAAATGAATAGTAGAAGTGGCATCCACTTCTATCCAAATATTGATAATACCAAGTTATACGCATAATTTAAGGCCATTAAGAGTAGAAGACATCTCATCCCAAACTATAGAGCATTTCTCCAATGGGTCAGCGAAAGCCATAATCATATTACCATTGTCATCGCTGATAATACCACCACACTCGAAAGCATCCATTTAAATAGAACCATCCACAGTAAGCTTGATAGTATTATTTAAAGGTTTATTCCAATACATCAATTTAGGATTGTCCAGTAAGTAAGTATTTTGCAGAATAATGCCAAAGTAATGGGCATAAAAAGAATAATTCTTAAAATTCTTTGAGGTTAGAAGCTTGGTAGTAAAAAAATTTTAAAAAAAATTATCCTTATTATTCTTCATAATATGACACGAATCCGTGCGAGTGTTATTAAACAGAAAATTATTTCTAGCAATCCACAAATACCATAAAATTAAAGAAGGAATGACATTTTTGATATGCCATTTAGAATTGATGAATCAAGACTGAAGTAGAGTTTTAATAGACATATTAACATTGAAAATATTTAAATTAAAGATTCCATCAAAATAACACCAAATTTTAACAGCAATCAGATAAGAGATAAACACATGGTGCATGCTTTCCACATGATAATAGAAATTGCCCTTAGAAGTAATAATAAAGAATTTTTTTCCCTAAATTTTCATGAGTAGGGATATAATTATGCAAAAGTCACCACATAAAAAAGAAATTGTCATAGGGGTACTATTGTGAGAAATCATAATGAACACCTTCTTAACACATTTTTTCCCTAAACATGTGCCAACCATCCATTAAATTGAACATGTTGTTATGAGAAAAAAACATAAAATTACAAATTATTAGAATCCATGTTAATGGGAAGATTAAGAATTTTCAAAATAACATTCTCAGATAGTCTGCGCTAATATTTCTAGAGAGAGATAGTGCCATTTTTTAGTGAGAGAGTGAATTTAAAATTTTTGTTCCTTAATTTTTGCGCTGCCCCGTCTCGACAATGGATGATCTCTGGTCAACTTTTACTGTTCTGATGGGTGACGCTCGTCATTCATCTAGTGGTCCATGGGGGAACATCCCTCCAACTTAGAAGCCTTCTAGTCATTCTTCCAGTGATATCTTTAATGGCATTTTTGGTGGTTCACCATTTTTGGGAGGCCGCAATAAAGTAATTCAAGTGAAACAATCAATAATGAACGAGCTTCGATACTAAAAAGATGGATTTTATGGTGATCACGAAGGGTAAGGATGTTTTGATTGACGAGGGAGTTAAATTACCCAAACCTGATTTATCTAGAAATTTAAATTGGGATTCTATAAGTTCGAATATAGAGGCTTCATCTTCATCCGGATTGAAAATTCAAGTTAGTAGGTTTTGTAATTCAAATCCTACTAGTCTTGGGAATTAATTTAATAAAGGTGATAATGGCTTTGGAGGTGATACTATGGTGGATGTTTCTAATGTGATTACAGATAATGTTATTAATCCCAATCCTAAAAGTGTTGTTGCTAAAACTTCTATTAAGTCAAGCGATTTAGAGAATTTCCATCAGTGTATCTGAAGGTTGACCAACTATGTAATGAGGTTTCAGCTTCAAAAACTATTAATCCTATAAGTACTATAAAGTCGAAGGCTGGGGTAAGAAAATCAAATTCAAAAATTAAAAACCTGGACTTAGGATCCTTTTTTACTAAGGATGGAAAAGTTGTTATGTTACATTGGTAAATGTATTAAAAAATACAAAATAATGGAAAATGCATTAGTCCTCAAAGTTTTTGATGACAATATTCCATTTCACGTAATTAGTCTTGAGTTAAGAAGATAATGGAGTCATTTTGGAAAATTCCATCTTATCATGTTGGTATTAGATTAGGTTCTTTGTTCATATTATGAAGTTACTATTATGGAGTCAATCTAGATGGAGGGGCCTTGATTTGTTAAGGGCCATATTATTAGTATTGATAAGTGGTCACCAACTTTTTCTATGAATTCTCTTAATGGTCTTTCATCTCCAATGTGGATTAGCATGCCTAACCAACCTTTGCAATTTTAGGATGCTAATAATTATTGCATAATATCCTCTAAAGTTGGATAGTTTTTTTTATTAGATGGTATTATGTTTCAATGGGGGAGGAGAGAGTTTGCTAGAGTATATGTTTGAATCATGCTGGATAGGCAGATTCCATAAGGTGTTCTGGTGGAAGATTGTTCTTGTAGGTTCTTCAAAAGGTTGAATATAAAAAAAGTTTCAAAACTTTGATTTATGTGTGGTAAGATTTTCCACCTTATAAGTAATTTCCCAGAAACTAGATTGGTGGTGAACAAATATGGGAAGGTTTTGTTTGAGCCTTCAGTTTTTGTTGTTGTTGTTGGTCATGATACTGAAGTTGATGGAAAAGCTGGTGTTTTTGTTTCTATTCATGAAGCTGATTTTTCTGGTTTTTTAGAAGATGGATATGGGCCTGGTGTTCTTGTCATATATGGTAAGAAAAGAGTTAATACTAATAGAAGTAATTATTTTTAGAATGGCTCAAAGAACAAGTGTGAAAATCATTTTACTACTGATAAAGAAAAAATGAATAATTATTTTGTATGAATTTTTGTACCAGAATAAGGATTTCAATATGCTTCTTTGATTATTGAATCTGTTGGAATTGATGTATATGCAAAAACTACTGAAGCTATTGATGTTATTTAAGTTGATGAGTAGCTAAAGATGGAGAACTGAATGAGTGTAAGTTGAATCCTATTGTTGTTATTCCTGAGGATGATACTGGCTCAAATTTGAGTAAGTATTGTAATTTTATTCCTATCCCAGAGATAAAAATATGTTTGATGTTATAAATAATTAAGAGGTAGAGGTAGCCTCAGATGTTTGTGCTTTTGATGAGATTGTGGTTGCTGATTGTTATGTTCGATGTGGTAATGGGGAAGGTGATATTATTTTTAAAAATAATGAATTGGACATAGTTGAAGAAGAGAATTAGAATGGTGTTACATCTTCTTTTACGAGAAAACTGGGTATGAATTTAAGATGCTTGGCCATACTAAGCTAATGACCAGAAGGAAGAAATTCGATGTGGGGAATAAAGGCAAAGAAGCTAGGCATTGCTCCCCTTCCAATCAATGAATTTAATTGCTTTTTGGAATTGTAGAGGAGCTAGGAAAGTTCATGCTTCTCTATATCTTAAGGAATTTGTGAAGGAAAATGATGTGATCTTTGTTGGTTTGATGGATACAAAGGTTTCTTCTATGGATAGAAAGAATATTAATTTTCTCATTGGAGTATATTAGGATTTTCTTCCCGTTCCTTCAGATGGATTGTCTGGAGAGATCTTGGAGTTATGGAAGTCTAATGTTGCTTCCTTTAATACTTTGAATTCTTCATATCAATGTGTTATTGGAGATTTAGAAATTCATAATAAAGGTGTGTGGAGGATTTCAATTGTTTATGGGAATAAAGATAATTATCAAAGGAAGGAGCTATGGAATAATTTGGAGCTTTTTTCTTCCCAAGATAGGCCATCTGTGTTGGGTGGTGACTTCAACTGCTTCTTGTCAAAAGATGATAAAAGGGGAGGGAAAATGTTTGTTTTTTTCCCAAGGACCAATGGAAATGGAGATATTTTTAACTAATAATGATTATTATGTAGTGGATTTTATTGGACCGAATTTCACTTGGTGTAATAATGAAGCTGGGGGACCACGTATTTTAGAAAGACTAGACAAATGCTTTGTTAATTCTTCTTCTTTTAGTTCTTCTTAGTTATTAGTGGTTTGTCATCCCTATTATTCTAATTAAATGGAATGGTATTCCAAAGGCAAACTTGGCTGTCATATTTAAAGACACTTGGGCTTCTCACTTTGCTTCATCAACCATTGATCAAAAAGCTTGGAATAAAAAGATTGTGAGAGAATATTCTGATATTCTAAATATCAAATTTAAGAGTTCTTTAAAAGCTCTATTTTACTGGAGTAGAGCTAAGTTGAAAGATCTAAATCAATTGAAGGAATCCATTAAGAAGGAGATTTTTGAGTTGTAAATGATGGAAGCAAATGATGGAGGTATTTTTGATGATAAAATTTTGGTTATCAAAATAAAGGTAAAGGAGCTCAATAGCCCTCTTGCTTGGTTGAACACATGGTGGAGGCAACAGGCATACGTAAAATGGAACAAAGATGGGGATATGAATTCAAAGTTTTTTAATTCATTTATAAATGCTAGTAGGAATGCAAAACATATTTACAAAATCAAGGATGATAATGAAGTGATAGTAGATGACCAATCTCACATTGAAAGTATCTTCTTCAATTTCATTAAAAACAAGTGGTAAGCAAGAGATTATTCACAGAATGGTTGGCCTTCTCCTAGGTGTGCGCTGAATGAAAATGACATAAAAATTCTTGAGGCCAAATTATCTATAGAGGAAGTCATAGGAGCTGTTAGTCAACTTGGTGGAGGGATTTCACCGAGAGTAGATGGGATTACAGAGTCTTTTATCAAAGCTTATTGGTTAATTATTAATACAGATTTTTGGAATGCAATTAAGCATTTCTTTTCTAGTGGGAAAATGGATGCTAATTTTAAAGTTACATTGATTGTGCTCATTCCAAAGGTGGATAAGCCTTTAGTTCCTTTGATATTTAGGCCTATAAGTTTATGTAAAACTATTTATAAACTTTTGGCTAAAATTCTCCTTAATATATTTGTATCTATTCTTCCAAAACTCATTTCAGTTTATCAATCAGCTTTCATAAAGGGCCGTTCCTTATCAGAACATGTCTTGATTGCTCAATAATTCTTTCATAAATTTAGGTATTCAAAATCTTCTAAAGGATTGGTTTTATTAAAAATTGTTATGGAACAAGCTTCTTATAGTATGGCTTGGAGAACTCTGGAAGAAATTTTGAAATATTTTGTCTTTCGTTTAAATTTTTCCAAAGTTATTATGGAATGTGTAGAAAATCTAGGATTTTCTATCTTAGTCAATGGTCATTCTTCAAATTGGATCAATGCTAAAAGTGGATTTTATCAACGTTGTCACTTATCTCCTTTTCTTTTTGTTTTATTCTCTCAACTATTATTAAAAACTTTAATATAAGGAGCGAATGAGATAGGGATAAAAATACACCCAAATGCTCCAAGGATACCACATTTTCTTTATGCAGTATTTTGATTTTTTTCTTAAGATAATGTGAAATTGGTGAAGAGGATTAGGGGTATTTTATTGGACTACTGTACTTGGTCAGGAAAAGAAATAAATTTTTAGAAATCTATTATTCTTTTGGTAAGGCAGATAAAAGGAGGAGGAGGAAAAGAATTGCTCGAGTAATGGGGTTTAAAATTGTTATAGAAATGAACTACTTTGGTGTGAAGATTGATTTTAACATAGTTGTGGCAGCGGATTTGAAGTTCATTTTGGATAAAGTTATTTAAAGCTTAATACTTAGGGGAATAAATTTATCTCTCTATCAAGGAAATTTATTCTTATCAAATCGGTTATTCTTTCAATGCTGATTTTTCATTGCACTCATTCCCTTGTGTTGATTGGTATTTTGGCTAAAATTGATAAACTTTGTACGGAATTTATTTGGCATTAAATGATAGGATAAGTGGACTTCATTATGTGTTCTAGGAATCATCACGTAAACCAATTTGATTGGGAGGTCGTGGACTACATTCATGTGTTAGCAAGGTGGGAACATTAAGGGTGAAGCTTGTGTGGAAGTTTCTTAATGATGTTGACTCATGTTATATAAGACCTTGGAACTAAGATATGGTTCATCTTGTTGGAATTCTGAATTGAAGAAAAACATGTAAATTGCTTGGAAGATTATTTTGAGTGGTGAAAAAGCTCTACAGCTGATTGTTAGATGAAAGATCTCTAATGGGGAATATGTTAATATGATGAATGAAGTTTGGTTATTTGATAAAGGCTTTAATAAATTGCCTACTTTTGTTTCTATTTTATAAATTGATGATATGGATGTTCATCACTTTGTTAAAAGTGGGATATGTGGGACATGGAAGAGCTTCAAAAGTTCTTTGGGGAGGAGTTGATCAGCCTAATATGAAATATTCAGATTGATCCAAATTGTAACTAGGACCAAGTGTAGCTTAGGTATTAGGTTACTTAAAAATCCATATTGGGTCTAGCAATTGAAGCTGTTATAAGTTATCCAATGTTTAGGATGTATTGGTTATGGATTTAAAAAATTAAACGTAATTCAAGGGTCGAAGCCTTTTGGTGGAGGTTACATCACAATGTTTTTCCTACGTTCCATTTTTTGGAATATAAAAGATTAAGACATTAGAATTTATGTCCTAGAGGATGTATGAAGATAGAAAATTATGAACATGTTGTGGTTAACAGCTCTATGCTTGTTAAAATTGTTCAAATTTTAAATCTACAGGGTTTTAAAATTCCTATTTTATGAACTTTTTTGGAATATTGTTTTAGGGGATTAGAAAAATCTGCATCAAGCAAAGCTTACCTTGCTAATCTATTATGTTTAGCTGTTTATTTATGTTGGAAATCCATAAATAAATCTATTCATGGTGATAAGGAGGATAATAACCTTAGTATTTCAGCAAATTTAGTTGGATTAACTTCCTTTTCTCTGTAGAAAAGACATAAATCGGGCATCTCTAGTGCTAATCAACCGGTTTAGTTGTTTAGAAATTGTTGGCGTCCACCACCACCCATTTGGAGTTAATGTAGATGCTTCCTTATTAATGTCCTATAAGGCATGAGTAGGAGATGTTTTCCTAGATCATAAAGGATGGTTTTTGTTTGCATTTGGATTCAATGGTGTTCATTGTGACATCTCTCAGTTAGAAATATTAGCTATCTACTCTTTGGAATTGGTTTACAAAGATTGGTTGATGCAATACAAAGGTATCATAATTGAAAGGGATAATTTCAATGTGATTAAATACATTCAAAATGGTCCCAAGAAGATGGAGGTTTACAAGTCCAACTTTGGATTTGAATTTATATCTTTTATTAAAGATTTTAATTATCTTATTTTAAATTTTGTGAATAGGGATTGCAATAAGTTAGCAGATGTTTGTGCTAATTGTGCTCTTCGTGGTAGTTTTGTTTGGGATGATATTAGTATGGATCATATTCCTTCTCATTTTTTTCAATTGTTAAAGGAGTGTTTTTTTTTTTAGTTAAAACCTGTAGAGGGGCTTACACATTAATATAAAAAGTGATAACAAGGTCCTTAAGGGGGACCCATAGCTCCTTAAAACTCAAAAGATCTACAAAACAAAGAAAAAGAAAACATATGAAAAAAGATAGATATAGATAGGCACATAAAGCGCGATCTTTTTTCAAAAAAACTTGTTCACATCCATCTAGAAATCCACCTGAAAACCACTGCAGCTGCACAAAAAAATGACTAAAGCACAGAATAATATAGAAGTATAATTGAGAATTAACTAAATAAAAATTAGAGTATAAGGAAATGATATCACCTGAAAACATCTTCCATGCAAATAACCTCCTAAAATAGATCAAGAAATGCTCACACTAATTATCAACAATAATTCAAACAATCCAAAACCAAGGATCCAAATTAAACTTACAGTAATGCCAAAAATCCCAAAATCAGGAGACCACTAGAGGAAGTCAAAATAGACCAGCTAATAAGGAAATCCAACCAACACAAACACAAACAATCCAAACAAAGATACAGTAATATAGAGCTTAGAATTTGATGAAACCATCAACCATCACAAGGGAGAACCCAAGGCAGCTCCATCCTACCACAAAGCTCAATCCACTACAACAAGGCAAATAGAGCTCAAAAGCAACAATTCAAGCTCCCAAAAAACATGGAATAGAACATCCCAAAAGAAACGTCCAGGTGCAAAAAATCCACCAGAAAATACTGCACGGACCCCCCAGGTCAGGAACAACAAACCAACTAGGAATGGCCCCAAAGATAATAGCCAACTGAAAGAAAAGACAGAACAAGAGAGAGCCCTAGGTTTTCCCCAAAAAAACCACATACCACCTAGTAACCATAGAGGAAGGAAAACCCAGAGCCAAAGTATGCAGCCAAAAATAGCTCCCAAAATAAATTCTAAAGGTATGAGAGCAACCACTAGGAATCTCGTCAAATGCAGAACCTGGACAATCAAAGCTCATACCCCAAACAAAAAAAAATGCAATTAAAATAGGCATAAACATAAAAAAAAATAAAACAAAACTTAAAAAAAAAACCAGGACATTAGAGTAAAATAAATAAACCAATCCATTAATGGGATAAGGGACATAAGCGACAACCATAAAGTTCTCTAGGCTAAAGTTAGCCCCCACACTTCAAAGAGTCAAAACCAACACGAACCAAAATAATAATAATAACTACCAGCAACTAGAAGGGAACTAACCCCAAGAAAAATTCGTAAACTCAATAGCCCAGTGAGCAGAACAACACCAAACAACATCAACTTCTAGCAATCACAAGTGAACAATTCCTAAAAAAAATCACAACCCCAACAGCCCAGCCATATAGAACAATACCAATCAACATAATAATGAATGATCCCATCAACAATATAAAATGAAAAAGTAACCACTACCCAAGGAGACAAAAGACACCAAACAAGAACAGGACCCGAAACCTATAGAGATCAAAAAATAAAAATGCTTGGCTAAATTGAGAGGCAAAGAGACCAATTATAAGAAAAAATAGCAGCAGGAAGCACTAAAACCTTAAGAACCAAATGAAATAATAATCTCAACTATGAACATAGCGCACAACACTAACATCAAGTCTAGGAAGACCTTCCAAAGCGACAGGAATATTAGACCTAATGATGTTTGTGATAAACTCTAAACCATAACTCCATTGAGCAACCCAAGCAGCACTAGCATTACCATCTTTGCAAATATGAGAAAATGAAAAATTCAAGAAAATTAATAAGTTCTTAATCTCCCTAACCTAATAAAACAGATTATAGTTACACCACAAATCATCAATAGAATTAAGAAAAAAGAAATTATAATCTAAAATAACCTTAATAAAAACATTTGCTAAATTAAGAGAAATACACAACCTTAAACCATAGAGAATAGCCATGGTGGTAGCAAAAAATTCATCAGCATTCTATAATAGCCCTGTAAAGGCCATAATAAAACTATCATTACTATCTTTGATAACAGCACCATACTCCATAAAAGATTCAAGGCTAACACCATCCATATTTAGGTGATAAAAGTTAATGGGGGTTTTGTTCCAGTAAATAATTCTAGACTCTTTGACAATAGAACCATCCTCCAGATTAAGACCTAAAGTAGAACCAACAAAAGAATAATTTTTAATGATCTTTACAAATAGCAAATTAATAGGAAAAGTGACAAAAGCTTATCTTTCACATTCTGTATCACCTTATGATGATTCATACGAACACCATTAAATAAGGAGTTACTCCTTTCCATCCATAAATACCAAAAAATGAGTGTAGGAACAACATTTTTTACTTGTCCCTTAGACATAATGAACTAAGTATTAAGCATAGCATAGAGTGACAAATGAGCATTAAAATAATTCAATTGAATCATGTCATCAATAGTGCAAGAGATAAAAACATGATGCATCTTTTCTAAATGATAACAACGTTGACACTTCGAAGGCAAAATAAAACCTCATTTGATGAGATTGTCATCCGTGAGAACTAATTTATGCAGGATTCTCCAAACAAACACAAACACAATAAAAGGAATACTTTAATGCCAAATCATGGAGAAAATATTAGCAATAATTTCCTAGTTCTAAAAGCATGCTAAGTATTCTTTTAGTGAAAGCCACCACCATTAAAAAGATCACATAAGAGAATATCCTTATAATTCGTATTGATAGGCAGATTCAGGATTTGATGAATAATAAAATCTGAAACAACATTAAAATGCTTATCATAGTCCCAATAATTATCAAAAAAGAAAGAATTAACCATTATAGCTGCTTTGGAAGAAGAGTACATGATAGAGTCAATAGACTATTTACCCAACCAATTATCTTTCCAAAAGAAAATATTAAAGTCACCAAGCCCCCAAGAAATGTAAGGCTTAGCATCCCTTTTAACCTTGCAAAGCCTTTGTCACACTCTAGAATCACCTTGATTAAAATCACAAGTAGTAGGGTGCTTACCAACATAGTACTTGGCATACATAAAATTAGCCCAAATGCTAACTTTATCTTGAAAATTATACCACAATTAAAGGAAAAATCCATAGAAAAATCATTCATATTCTTGCAACTTAAACCTCCTCCTTCTATAACACAAGAACATTTCTCCCAAGCAGCCCAGACAATTTTGGAGTTAGTAGAAGTACCTTTCCAAAAAAAAAATATTACTGAGCTTATGCACTCTATTGCTAACCGCTTGAGTCGGAAGAATAGTTTAAAAACTATACACCGGCAAAGGGAAAAGAACACTTTTGGTAAGAGTAACTCAACCACTAAAACTCAAAAAAAGTAGAATCACAAGATAAAAGTTTATTCTGAATAGAGGAAATAAGATTATCAATGTGAAAGATTTTCTTTCTACCTTTAAAAAGAGGAACATCAAGATAATTAATGTGTAATTCACCATGCATAAAACTAGTTAACTCTTTAATGGCTAAAGTACAATCTTTGGTAATTCTCTTAGAAATAATATAACAAATTTTGATTTTGTTAAGAGATAAGCAACTAATCATTTCAAATTGATAGAAAATATCCATATGTTTATGAATCCTGTTAACATAAGCATTAGTGAAAACTATAAAGTCATCAGTAAAGCATAAATGAGATATGGGAAAACAACCCAATGTTATAAATTAAAGACTAGGAGTATTCTCAAAAAGGTTGGTAAGACCCCTAGATAAAAATTTAGCCGCAATAATCAAGAGAGCAGGAGAAATAGGATCACTTTGTCTTAAACCATGAGATGATTTAAAATAAACAATACTAGACCCGTTAATAATAATATAGAAATAAACACCATCAATACAATTCCTAATAAGTTTAATAAAAACCAAATTAAATCCAAAGAAATTTAGAAAGTAGTAAATAAAGTTCCCATTAATATTGTCATTGGCCTTGACAATATCAAGTTTCAAAATCAAGTTGCCCCCTCTAAACCTAACATCCAAGTCTTGGACAAGTTCTTGAGCCAACAAAATAATATTTGTAATGGCCCTCCTAGTCACAAACCCCATCTAAGAAGGATAGATAATTCTTGGTAAAATAGATGTAAGACAATTCATGAAAAAACTAGAAATCAATTTGTTAAAAAAGGTATTGAGACTGATAGGTCTAAAGTCAATCCAAGTACTGTCAAAGTTATTTTTGTGAATAAACATAATAGAAGTAGAAGTAAAAAAACTTGAGGATGAAATTACCAGCAAAGAAATTCAAAACAATAGAAAGAAGATCATTATTGATAATATGCCAAGGTTTTTGAAAAAATTAGTGGTAAAACTCTCAGGCCCAGTAACAGAGTCTCTATTCATACCAAAAAGAGTCTCTTTAACTTCCTTGAGAGAAGGATGTTTAGAAAGATTCTCATTATCCCCTTGGGTTATAAGGCTAGGGATAAAAGAATGATCAATAATCTTATTGCGAAACTGATTTGAGGGAATAGACTTTAAATTAGCAAATATTTCTTTTTTTTTATGACTGCCTTACCTACTAATGTTTTACGTCTACAAGATTAAATTGCTAATCGAACCAGCTTAAGATTGGGTAAATTAGGATTTAGTAAGTTTATATTATACGTCAAGTGTCTTTTACCTTTTCTTTAGTCAATTGTAAATGATATGGATCCCGATGCTAAGTAACCTTGCACACACACACACACACATAGGAAAAATTCAATCTATTGGATTAGAGTTTTTTATTTTTGATCACATCGTCCAAGATAATCAATTAAAAAAAAACCCTAATTAGGGCATCCTGGTTAAGGTAACCACAATTAAGGAAATCATCCTGGATGATATTAGCATCATCCTGAGCGATAGGATCAATTAAAAAAGAATCAGCCACATTATCTATTTAGGCATCTTTTATTTTTTGGAATCGTCCGGGACATCTTCTGGATGATGCAGCATAAGTATGCTTAAATTAATCTGGAAATTAAGGAAAGAAATTAAGGTATAATTTGAAAGTTCGTTAGGGATGTTAGGCCTATGAACTGGCCCAAAGCTAATTAAGAGAGAGAGGTAAATTGGTAAAAACTATCTTTCAATCAAAACTCAAATCAAAATCAATATCATCACAAAGAAAACCAAATGTAGAAATTAAATGCATAAGTATTAAAGGAAAGAACACACCAGATTTATAGTGGTTTGGTCAAATCTTGACCTACATCCTCTCGTTGGAGGTACCCTCCAAGTATTGCACTAAACTAAGTGTCTCTCCTTTATCCCCCACAGCTAGGCGGAGAAGCCCTTACACAATCACTTCCACCTTCCCCGGTGCGGCGGAGTTGCCGCATGCTTTGACGCCAAAGAGATCTTCTTCTTTGGTGAACTTCCCTCGAGACAAGCCTGTAATCCAACGGTATTCCGGTGCAACCTTGTTGGAGCAACCGTGTGGAACCCCCTCCGCACTCCCTTGACTCCCACCTCACAGGATCTTCTCCCTCTCTCAAACTCCACCCTTTCCTCACTCCCTTTCAATCTCTCTGTTCAAGTTTCCCCCAAAAGAACGAAGCTATAATGGCTGCCAAAGACCCTTATAAAGTCTTATGTCATAGCTTAAATAGAAGAGATAAAAATGAGCTCATTAATGCAAGTTGCTGACATTATCATCTAGGATGATATTCCTTTCGTCCTGTGCGATCAGTGCAAATTAAGCCCAATCAGCCCAGATGATTTGAGACTATCAGAAGAAATTTGTTCATATCATCCAAGACAATAATATATCATCCTAGATGATCAGTATAAATTGTAGAGTATCGAACTGAACATCGCCCTAAAAAAAGAGCTGTTCGAATTCCAATCGTCTAGCATATTGGCCAGGATGATCTGGCGATCGTCCAGGACGATTTGATCATGCAACCAAGTCATAATTGCTTTCCAAAATTCAAGAGAAATTTTGGAAATTTTGTCTTGCATCGTTCGGGATGATATTTTATAGTCCAGGATGATCCTCCGGGATGATGTCCAAAAATAAGTAATTCCTAAATAGATTTAGCGGCAGATTCTTTCTAAATTGAGCATATCGTCCTGGCCGATACAAAATCATCCAGGACGATGTTTTTTACATAATGACAGCTGCTTTAATAAGAATGCACTAATCAGGGTTTCTGCGCTTGAACCGATCATCCAGGATGATATAAATATCATCCTGTACAATGTTACCAAAATAGTAACCTTTTGGGAATAGTTAGAGAATCTTCCAAGTTACAAAGCATCAGGAGCCACACCACATACAATAGACTCTAGAAAGGAAAAGGGTTACAAATTGACTCAGACCTAGTCTACCCAATCTTGAGCTGGTTCCAAAATATAGTCTGATCTTGTAGACCTGTAATGTTAGTAAATAAGGCAGTCATAGAGAAATAAGAGTATTTGCAAGAAGGGTATTTGCTATCATAAAAATCATAATCCACGAAAACAGATCTACAACAATCTTCTCCTTTTTGATGATGGCAAACATTATGATTTGAATTTGCAAATAGGAAAACATTTTATCTTAATCTCCCCATCACTAGAATAAAACTTTAAAAATAGGAGAGATAAAAATAAATTATTATTTTTTAAATTTTTGAAAGAAAGAAAAAAAGACAAAGGATACAAATTCAACAATATGTTCTCCCCCTTTGACATTATAAAAAAGAGAAGGGGCACAAACAAAATGATTAAAAGACCAAATGATCTCTGATATAGTGAATAAAATAAATATTCTTAAAATGAGAAAGTTACCTCTTAGTTTTAATAAAAAACTTAGTAGAATTGTATTGACAATGTATAGACCAGAAAATGTTAGAAATTCAGAACTTGATGATCTAAACTCATGTTTTTTAAAAAGACTCAAAATTTTTTTAATTCAATATCTAAATCAAGGAATAAATTAGAAAAAGAAACACTAATTTTTAAAAATTCCTTTCATAAAATATATCTAATAGAAGATTAATGCACGAATTGTTGAATCAGGAACCATATTTTTCAAAATCAAGTATCGAAAGTATCAAGGTTTTTCTTAAGCTATTAAGAAGTACGAGAATGATATATTTAGTGGGCTCTATTTAGTTGGCTCATTTTATGCCTCTTATCAATTTGAATTGTGCTCTTTGCGTATCTTTTGATTTTTAATACACTTTTGTGTATATTTTTCAATTTGATGTCTTGGTGCATCTTTTATTTTTGGCATCATTAAATTATTTTTTTTTAATTTTTTTTTTAAATATGCTACCTTTCTGAAATCTTAAAAACAAAAGTAAACCCATCCTATTGACAAAACAAATTCTTGATTAAGAAAATTATGAGTTAGATTTAACAACTTGCAAAAGATCCCTATATGATAAAAAAATGTAGGGATATCAAAAATTTTAGTTTCAAAGACTAATTTAAAATATAAAAAAGATTTTAAATCAAAAGTAGAATAACCTCTTTTAGGAAATAGAGATTGAGAGTCAAAAACATGAGTTTTCTTCCTTTGAGTGTTTTTAGAGAAGTCAATCACAACTTACAAAGATTTCAAGAAAAAATTAGGAAGTAGATTTTTCATTTTTAAAAAAGTGAATGTGTGTGTTGATCAGAGAAAAAAATTTCACGAAACAAGAAGAAAAAAAATCAAAGAATAAACAAAGACAAAAACACAAAATAAAATTGAAATAAAATAAAAAACCAAAAATAACTAAAAACAAAAAATAACACAAACACATAAACAAGGCTTTTAACCATTATCTTTCCCCATGTCCGATGCTTCAAAAACTAGGTTTGCCTAGGAGATTTTTTGCTTTTCATTATTTCCCCAATTTAAAATTTTCTTCGCTTTATCCTTTTCTTTCGCAGGAAAATTCTTAAATTAGGGCACTAATTTTTCATATGTCCAGGCTTCCAACATCGAAAGCAAATAACGTTACAAGAAATATTAACATCCTTACAATTTTTACCTTTCTTCCATTTTTGTTGATGCTTATTCTTTGGTGAGCTTTTTAATTTGCATGTTAAGTCATTGCTTTCGTCACCAACTAACCTATGTTTTTTGTATCTTCAGCTTTTAGAATAATCTTTCACCTGCATTCAAATGTCTTTGACCCAAACTTTGCTCGTAGGCAATGAGTGAGCCAATCAAATTATCAATAGAATAATCATTCAAATTTTTTGATCCATAAATAGCAATAATTTTAGCATCAAACCTATCTAGTAGACAATAAAAAATTTTGTTAATTTTTTCAAAATTTGAAAATTCTTTTCCTAAAGCATGCAATGATAACACAATTTGAATAAACCTGCTATACATGTCTAAGATTATCTCATAAGGTTTCATGGAAAACAGTTCAAAATTATGCAACTTGGATTGCTTGATTTCACTAGTGCCTTTGTATATGATGTGTAATTTATCCCAAACTTCCTTACCAGTAGTGCACGTGTATACTAACATAAAATCTTCAGAATTTAATGCATAGAAAAAGCAATTTAAAGATTTTGCATTCAATTGAGCATCGATTCGTTCATCTCTATTCCATTGACTAAAAGGAATGTCAGCTTTAATTCCATCTAAAATACATGACCATAATGAATAACCAGTTAAAATCATATGCCACATGCGAAAATCAATTGATTACAAAAAAATAGACATGCAAATTTTCCAAAAATCAAATGTAATATTTTCAAACAAAGGTGGTCTGGTGATTGAATAACCTTCCACAATATTATGATTTGAAAAATTAGCCATGGATCGAAATTGAAAAGCTTTTAAAAACTAGATTTTATGAACACTGCTCTGATACCACTTCAAAGTATGTTGGGGATGTTAGGCCCTATGAACTGGCCCAAAGCTAATTAAGAGAGAGAGGTGAATTGGTAAAAACTATCTTTCAATCAAAACTCAAATAAAAACCAATATCACCACAAAGAAAACCAAATGTGGAATTAAATGCAGAAGTAATAAAGGAAAGAACACACCAGATTTATAATGATTCGGTCAAACCTTAACCTACTACTTCTTGGAGGCTCCCTCCAAGTATTGCACAAAACTAAGTGTCTCTCCTTTAGCCCCCATAGCTAGGCAGAGAAGCCCTTACACAATCACTTCCACCTTCCCCAGTGCGGCGGAGTCGTCAGGTCCTTTGACACCAAAGAGATCTTCTTCTTTGGTGAACTTCCCTCAAGACAAGCCTTAAATCCGATGGTATTCAGGTGCAAGCTTGCCGGAGTAACCGTATGGAACCCCCTCCACACTCCCTTAAGTCTCACCTCATAGGATCTTCTCCCTCTCTCAAACTCTACCCTTTCCTCACTACCTTTCAAACTCTCTCTTCAAGTTTCCCCCAAAAGAATAAAGCTACAATGTCTACCAAATACCCTTACAAAGTCTCATGTCATAGCTTAAATACAAGAGCTAAAAATGACCTCATTAATAAAAGTTGTCGACATTATCATCCAGGATGATATTCTTATTGTCCTGTACGATCAGTGCAAATTAAGCCCAATCAGCCGGGACGATTTGAGACGATTAGAAGAAATTTGTTCATATCATACAGGATGATAATATATCGTCCTAGAAGATCAGTATAAATTATGGAATATCATATTGAACATCGCCCTGAAAAAGAGCTTTCCGATGTCCAATCATCCAGCATATCGGCCAGGATGATCTGGCGATCATCCAGGACAATTTGATCGTGCAATCAAGTCATAATTTCTTTCCTTAAATTCCAGAGAAATTTTTGAAAAATTGTCCTGGATCGTCCAGGATGATATTTTATATTCAGGATGATCCACCAAGATGATGTCAAAAATAAGTAATTCCTAAATAGATTTGGCAGTAGATTCTTTCTAAATTGAGCATATCGTCCTGACCGATACAAAATCTTCCAGGACAATGTTTTTTGCATAATAACGGCTGCTTTTTAATGAGGATGCCCTAATCAGAATTTTTGCTTTGAACTGATCATCCAGGACGATATAAATATCGTCCCAGACGATGTTACCAAAAATAGTAACCTTTAGGGAATAGTTAGAGAATCTTCCAAGTTACAATGCATCAGGAGCCACACCACATACAATAGACTCAAGAAAGGAAAAGGGTTACAAATTGACTCAGACCTAGTCTACCCAATCTTAAGCTGGTTCCAAAATACAGTCTGATCTTGAGGACCTGCAATGTCAGTAAATAAGGAAGTCATAGAAAAATAAGAGTATTTGCAATAAGATTGTTTGCTATCATCAAAATTATAATCCATGAAAATAGATCTGCAACATGATTGCTCGATCATATCATGAGATTATCTGGGATGATCAGTTAACAATCCTTAGTTCTTCTTGGACGATCAAAAATTGGCCTTGCTCCATTCAAGGTGATGTTCTAGATGATATATGATGTTTAAACTAATTATCCTGGACAATCATGAGATCGGCCTTGATAATCTTATCAATTTTTCATTATCAAGATATCCATTCAGAGCAATGTTTTGGATGATATGTGATGTATTGAACTAATCATCCAGGATGATCACAAGATCATTCTAAATAATCAAGTTACTTTTTCATCATCCAGACATCCATCCTGGGTGATGGTCTAGATGATATTCAATGACTTAAACTAATCGTACAGGATGATATCATCCCAAGTCATCCTGTATAATATGAAAAAGTTAACCTTCTGATCATCCCAAGTCATCCTAGCTGATTGAGCTGAATTTGTACTGTTCATACAGGATGATATTCAGATCGTCCTGGATGATAATATGGGTTTATTGGAATAAAGAGCTAATTTGAAGCTCTTATATATAAGTCCTCTTGTTTTACCAAAGAGTAATCTTTTGCTACTATCTTGACTTGAGAGAGGCAAGAGGAGAAGGAGAGTAACAAGGAGAGTGAGAGGATCTTGTGAGGGGGAATTTGTGAGAGATTTCACAAAGGATTCTCCAAGAAAGGATCCAAGTTATCTTTTATAATTATCATCCCTAGATCCTTGGAGGTTCACGAGAGGTCTACTTCAGTAATTGATCGAGGTTCTCTGCCTACTTCAGGAGGAAGAAGAAGGAGTCGGGTTCTCTGGTTACTTTATAAGGAAGCAAAAGGATACAGGTTCTCTGCCTCACCAATATTAGTGGAAAGGAAGTTTGTACAGGCTTCTCCAAATTGTTGTGGGAGTAAAAGGAGAATCATTGAGTTTAGTGCAATACACGGAGGGTGCATCCGATGTGTGGACATAGGTTAAGTTTACCGAACCACTTTAAATTTTTGTGTTCTTTATTACTATTTTTCTGCATTTAATTTTTGCACTTTGATTTTATTTATGGTGAATTATGGTTTGGTTTGAGTTTGAATTTTTGATTAAGAAATTTTTAAAATACCAATTCACCCCCCACCCCCCGCCCCTCTTGGTTAGCCTTAGGCTAGTTCATAAGGGCTTAACATCTCTAACGAACTTTCAAGTGGTCTCACAACGAGATTTATAAAATTGAGTTTTTGAAAACTTTTGAATTTTGATCCAAGGCTAACACTGATAATCTTAATATTGTTGAAGGGTACTCTATTATCGAACCACCTTTGTTTGACAATATTCTTTTTTTATTTTTGGAAAACTCGTATGTCTACATTTTTACAATCGTTTGACTATCACATGTGAATGCTTATTAAAGAAGGTTATTCACCTCTAACACGTGAAATTAATGGCATTGAAATGGAACTTCCTTTTACTGAATGGACTTATGATTAAAGAGATTTAACATAACTTAATGCAAATAGTTTGAACTATTTTTTTATGCTCTAAAATCTAAAGATTGCATGTGTGTTTCAACTTGTGCTACCGGTAAAGAAATTTGGGTTAGATTGTGTATTACTTATGAAGGAACAAATGATGTTAAGCAATCTCGGTTGAATATTTTATTTTATGACAACGAACCTTTTTATATAAAATCTACTGAATCAATTTGTAATATGTATACTAGGTTTACTCAAATTGTCACCTAACTGCATTCTTTTGGAAGAGAACTCACAAATTTTAAAAAAGTTAACAAAATTTTGAGATGCTTGCCTTCTTCCTTTGATGTTAAGATTATTATAATTAATGAATATAAAGATTTAAATACTTATTCAATTAATAACTTACTTGGATTACTCATTGCTTACGAGCAAGGGGTGAATTACAAAAAGCTTGATGTAGGTGAGAAAAAGAAGGAGAAAATTATCGAGCTAAAGGCCAACGATATGGACACTAATTCTTCCGAGTCTAAAAGTGATGATGTTGCCTTAATCACGAGGAAATTCTAAAGCTTTCTAAGAAAGAAGCATAAGAACCATCAGAAGTGAAATAAAGGTAAGGGTAGCAAAACTTTTAGGAGTTATAATACAAACTATTTTGAATGCAAGAAGCCGTGACACATTAAAGCAAATTATCCTACACTCAAGGCTCACCCTAGTAAGGAGAAACCTAAGTTCAGAAAGGAAAAGGACAAGAAGCGATTCCAAAAGGCATTTGAGTGAATTATGCTTCTAACTCCTTTGAGATTAAAGCTGAAGAGGAGACTACAAACTTGTGCTTAATGGAAGACGATCATCTTGGTCAGTCTAATCAAAAAGAGGTATATGAACTAACCTACAAACAATTACTTGAAGTTTCAAAAAAAATTATTGCATCATATCGGAAACTTAGGAAATCACATGCTAGTTTGAAATTTAAGTTTTTAAATTTGCAAAAAGAGCATGAAATCTTACTTAAAGATCACTCTACAATTGATAGCAATCACATGTCACTATTTAATGAGCTTGATGCATTAAACACAAAGAATATTAAATTTTTTAATGCACATGATTCCTTAAATTCATCCCATGTTGAGTTAGAAAAAGAGTTTAAAAAATTAAAAGTACTTGAGGAAAATAAGACTACACCAACACCTGATCCAAAGCCAAAAGTTTTGAAACCTAGGAAGAGGCTCTATAACCCAAATAGATTAGTAAACCCTTTTCCTAGTGTTAGAAATTTTTCTTGGAACATGCTAGGACACATTTCACACACTCTTACTATTCAATATAGCACACAATGGGTGTGGAGACCCAAATTGCATGATTCATAGTATAACTACATGCATTGCATTCTTATTTTCATAAGAAGGGTCACAAACCTGTTTAGGTTTCTAAATCTGATGTTTGATGTTTTTATAGGCTTGCTCTCACAAAAGCACTCATGAGAGCATATGGTACTTGGACAGCAGAGGCTCACGACTCTTAATTACATAAATTTGCTACTTAATAAATTCTTATTTGCATATATTCTACTCTATTACTTATTTATTTTTATTCTTTCTTTTTAGTTGTGAGTGTTATTTTTTTTATTATTTGCTATTATTTTTGTTGAGATTTCATCTTTGATGTTATTATTGTTTTGTTTTTCTTTTTGGTTATAGCTGTAATGATATTTTATGCCTTATTTTAATTTTTGAGATTTTGTAGTTAATGTTTAACATCCCTAAATCAGTTAAAGGGGGAAACATCATTAATTGTTTCCCTTCCTCAAAATTCTTTTAGTGGTGTAATTTTTTTTTCTAAATAAAAATTTATCTCAAATTAATAAATGGACTTTGTGATTTAGATCTTCTCTATCTTGATATAGTAATCTATCTTATATAAATAATATTCAAAGTTATTAAAACACTTTCATCCATCCATAGTCTTATTATTGCATTTATACTATTAATTTGGTTCTATTTTCTAGTTTATTCTTCATTATATTAGAGAGTAAGTTTTTATTCTCTAATATCTAGAAGATATACTCATAACTGAGAGTATTTAAGAGTTTCAAAATAGATTTAGCTTGCAAAAAAAATGTCAAGGGCATAAAATGAGCCCCAAAAGAATGATGAAAAGATAAGCAATGACCGCCAAAAATTAAAAGAAACACAAAGTGTATCAAAAATCAAAAGATGGGCAAAGTGCACCAATCAAGTGACAAGAGTCATAAAATGAGCCCACCAAAAGCAAGTTTTCTTCTCTTTCAAACATTTAAATCTTAGAAGAATTCATGTGTCATTGATTTTTGTAAGGACTTGTATTTGAAACTCATTATTGTGACTAATTACTTTGGTATATTATTCTATAAAATATTTTTCTGGAACGAAGTTTTGAACAGATCTTTTTTTCTTATCCAATTAATTTTTTTATTTAGATCTTTATTTTTAAAAGACAGTTTAGCTTGAGAGAAGTCTGAGTTTGGGCAAACAGGATCGATTGTTCTAACATTTTTCAGATTTCAACGATGATAACTCATTGATTCTTACAAATTTTTAATTCAATCGCATTGAGAACTTATCATATTCAAGCTTTGATAAAAAAACATTTACTTTTCATTTATGTTGTTGTTTTTAGTGTCTTTTTCCTATTTTATTTTTATCTTTTACAATTGATTTTCATGTTTTTGGGCCTTCTCTAATCAGCTCCATCCATCCCCTAAATTTGAACTTTTTGTCACATCATCTTGGATGATATTTATATCATCCTAGATGATTTTTTCAATCCACTCTCCTACAGCTGATTTGACTTCTCTGCATCTGATCATCCTGGATGATCCATTACCATCCTGGATGATCTAATTGCCTTTTGCTTCAATATTTCTTAATCATCCTGGAGGATCCCCCTCATCCTGGACAAACTTTTCAATCTCTGATCAGTTATTGGTGATCATCCTAGATGATCCACCTATTCATCTTGGATGATCCACATGTATGTTTGTTACATGACTTTAATTCCACCGATATGATCAATTATTGTCGATTGTCCTAGATGATCCACCTAATCCTCTCGGATGATATGCTTTTTCAACGGTCATCCGAAATGTCTCCTCAGGATGATAACCTGTGTCTTATCATCTTATATGATGTATGATTGTCCTGGATGATATTATTGTCTTTTTTACCAATTCTCTTGTATGTAATTATTTCAACAAATCGTCCTTGATGATTCTCCGATCATCCTGGATGATAGGTTCGTATCTTCAAAAACTAAAGCTGAGAAATGGTTTTTCTCACCAAAAACTTTTCCTTTCTTCCTTGAACTCCATGTTTCTCTATTTTCTTGTACTCATGGCTTGAGGAAAGAGATCCATAATGCCTTTAAAAAGCTCTTCAAAAGCCAATCTTGACACTCAATTCACTGAGGTGGCCGACCAACCAGCCAATCTTTGATACAAGATGGCTGGGATCACTTTATTTAGGAAGGTCAACCCTTACATACTTTCTTATCCTATCCTCAACTTATTTACGCACACATCTCTTACCATTATCCTTACACTTACCATCCTGTTCAATTCTGAATTGTTGTTTGAGTTATTTATTAGCCTTCGCATCAATTCCTCCTTCAATGCTCGTAAGTCTTATGTTAATAGGCATCCTATAGAATTAAAGCTCGTTAGGGATGTTAAGCCCTATAGAACTGGCCCAAGCTAACCAAGAGGGGGGTGAATTGGTATTTTAATTTTTTTTTTCACAAAGAACAAAAAACACATAAACCAAAATCACACCACGAGAAAAATAAATGTGGAATTTAAAGTGCGGAAGCAAGAAACAAGAACACAGAGATTTATAGTGGTTCAGTCAACTCGACCTACGTCCACTCCCCAGAGGTTCCCTCTGAGTATTGCACTACAATCGTGACTCTCCTTTATCCCCCACAGCTAGGCGGAGAAGCCTTTACAAAGAACCTCCTTTTTGCCACCCCGGCAAAGCAGAGAACCTATCTCCTTTTGCTTCCTCCTGAAGCAGGTAGAGAACCACAACCAGATGTTGACTCCTTACCTCTACCGACCCTTTCACAGATGAGAAACTCTAGACGAAGAAGAAGCAGAGCGATCCTTGAAGCAACCCTTGAGAATCCCCTCATAACTCCCCCTCACAAGATCCTCTCTCTCTCCGTTCTCTCTCTTTCTCTCCTCAAGGTCTTCTCGGGTCAAGGAAGCAGCAAAAGATTGTTTAAAATGTTGAACAAGAGCTCTTAAATAGAAGAGTTTCAAATGAGCTCATTAATTGCAAGTTGCCAACAATATCGTCCAGGCCGATATAGACATCGTCCTGGCCGATCAATACAAATCTCAGGAGATCGACCAGAGCATCGCTCTGAATGCAATCTGGATGATTAAAAATTGGCTTGATCATTCAGGCCAATCGCATGACCGTTCCGGCCGATCAGTTCTAATTAGAGGAAAATCGTCCAGAGCATCGCCCTGAATTCGAGCTGGCCGATATTTATCGTCCGGAAGTAACTAAGGTTTTTGAATAGATCGCCCTGGCCGATCCTGCAATCGTCTAAGACGATATGATCGTATCAATCATCCTTAATTATTTCCTTGATTTGTCTGATTAATTATGGCATAATTGTGAATATTGTCCAGGCCTATCCAAGATCATCCTGGCCGATTACCAAAAATATAAAATACCTTAATTATTTATGGGGGCAATATCTTTCTGTTTTGAGCTTATCGTCCTGGCCGATACACATATCATCCAAGATGATCTGTTAATGACGGCTTCCTTAATTAAGAATCCTTGTTTAGATTTTATATTTTAAGTGTGATCGTCAAGGACGATGTAAATATCGTCCTGGTCGATGTGGGAAAAAACAGAAATTCTAAGTCTCTCAAGTGTGTGTGTGTGTGTAGGGTTACTTAGCATCAGTCTCTTTGACCATTATAAATAGACTCAAGAAGAGAAAAAACAAAGTACAGACTGACTAAACCCTAAACCTACGCAATTTTGAACTGGCTTCGTTTGTTCGTCCGATCTTCGATTCCTGAAAAGTTAGAAGTAACAGACAGTCCAAGAGAATCAATAGTATTTATCAATCATAAAAACATAAGTCATGAAACTAGATTTGCAACAATCTCTACCTTTTTGATGATGGAAAACACAAGTAGGAAAAACTCAAAAAAAATAGCAGTTCATTAAAATTTCAAAGTTACAAGCACATCAACTTTTCCTACCACAACATACTCCCCCTTTTGTCATAAAAAAAAGAGGGTCCTAGACACACAAAGGAAAACAACACAACAGAAACTAAAACAAACTACAAGACAAACTACAGAAAATGGAAAATAGACAATAGAAAAAACAGACTAGAAAAATGAGGTAACCTGATCATCAGATGGAGGTGGTGGAGGTGGCTGCTTAAAGTAGCTGGCAAGCGAAGTAAACTGAGCATTGAACCAGGCGATGTCTTTGTCATGCTGCTACTACTGGTGAGTATTGTAGCTATCAAAACGTGCTAAGTCCTCTGTGCTGTGCTGCTCATAGCGGGCAATGTCCTCAGAATGTTGCTGCTCCTGTGCAGCAACATAAGCGTCAAAGCAGGTCTCCCATCGATCAAACCTCTCTATCAACTGATCAAACGGTGAGTGCAGGTGGAGAGGAACATGATCAGGAACGGGAGTGGGAGCGTGAGCCTCCTCCTCCTCAGGCCCCCGACCTTCCTCATCTCCTGGGTGGAGACGAGTACTATGAAGGGTACTGAAGGAATTGTTTGAGTAGAAGAGAGTTGGAAGGTTGGGTGGAATATGATACTGAAGTTGGTATTTGGTTTCAAGGACATAGGCTATGAGGTGTCCTAAAGCTAGATTGGGTTTTCTGTTATGGCCTGGATCATGAATAGTTGTTAAATGATCAATATAGCAAAAGAGTAGATCAGTGGCATTAAATTCTCTTCGGGCCATGATGAAAAAGGTAGTCAAAGAAAGTAGAGGGGTGATGTGGATTCGGTCCCCAGCTTTTGGTATATTGGAGGTGCGAAGGACATGCTGAATTGTCCTAGCATCTTTGACTAAAGAGCTAGTCTCTCCAACATGAAAGGGTGTGTTGGTTTGGCGAAGAAAATGGTTTTTCGTGGACCAATCAAAATCAGGATTTGTAATGATTATGTGCAGCTTATCCCCGGAGGTGGATAGCTGTAAAAGCTTCGCACAGTCCTGATATGTGATCTCGACTGGGCGTCGATTCACATAGGAGGTCAGGGCTGTGAAAGTAGAATTTATGCGAAGATTTGCATAAAATTATAGCAGAAGTTTAGAAGAAAAAGGGACAGCGAGTGTAAGTATGAAACAAAGATAAATGTGGGCAAAGAGATCCATTACCGGATACGAATGGTGTGCAGGATTGATTGTTTTGGAAAGGGTAATGCCACACTCTTTGTAGCGACGGTAAGCAGCCTGATCCTCTTCCTCCCTGAATCGAGGGTCCATAGGGGCCCTCGAGGAACTTCCAGAAGCTTGTCGGACATGTTTTCCACCAATCATAGTAAGGAGTTAGCAAGAAAACACAAGAGGAGAAGGGATGTGAATTGAAAAATATGGCTGGAACGGCCAGAATTTAAAGAAGCGGCCATATCGTCCAGGCCGATCGCAGAATTGTCAAGGACGATATGGCACAATAATTTCATACAGGCCGATTGGTTAAAAAGGCGATCCGATCGTCTGGGCCGATTAGGTGTATCATCCAAGACGATGCACAATAATTGATCGTACCTGCTTAAAATGTTTAAAATCTGTGCCACGTGTATCGTCCAGGACGAACAGTGGATCGGCCAGGACAATTGTCCAATAATGGATCGTGCAGGGCCGATTTTAAGGATTTAAATGTGCTGAAACGTAGATCGTCCAGGACGATCGAGTGTATCGGCTAGGACGATGACCATAAAATGCATCGGCCATGATGGAATATGTTATCGGCCAGGACTATCATCATGATTGCAACAGAGTTTGATCAGATCGTCCAGGACGATATAGTATTGTCCAGGACGATGAGTTATAGCAAGCATAGAAAAGATTAGCAGATGGAATTTTGAAGAGAATTTGTCCTATCGTCCAAGATGATATGAGAATCAGCCAGGACGATGTGACTAGAATTTGAAAAATAATGAAGGATGGTGATGATCAAAGCCCTCAAAAATAAAACAAAAGAAAAGCAGAAGAAAAGAAAAAGAACAGCGATAAAAAGCTTAAAACAAACAATTTGAAAAGAAGACAATTTTTTTTTAATCTATCGAAGCAATTCATATGAGAATTTCTTAAATGATTTAAACTTTAGAGTTTCAAGAGATCAATAGGTTAACAAATTTCAATCGGAAGAAGGTAGAATATCCGATTCT
>NW_021319518.1:2733959-2766618 GCF_001605985.2 Dendrobium catenatum | reverse complement strand
CCTAGGACAAAATCCCTTACTCACGTCCTTGCCCATGGACAATTACGGTCACGGGTCAAGTGGTGTGAGTCCCGCTGTTCCTGTTTGACGTCTGTTTAGCGAGTTGCAGGTGGGGGCATCTCTAAAAGTCGAATCCTTACCTCTACCGACCCTTCCACGGATGAGAAACTCTAGACGAAGAAGAAGCAGATCGATCCTTGAAGCAACCCTTGTGAATCCCCTCACAAGCCCCCCTCACAAGATCCTCTCTTACTCTCTCCCCTTCTCTCTCTTTCTACTTCTCAAGGTTTCTAAAGTCAAGCAGCAGCAAAAGATTATTCAAAACATTGAACAAGAGCTCTTAAATAGAACAGCTTCAAAGGAGCTCATTAATTGCAAGTTGCCGACAATATCGTCCAGGCCGATATAGACATCGTCCTGGCCGATCAGTACAAATCTCAGGAGATCAGCCAGAGCATCGCCCTGAATGCAATCTGGACGATTGAAAATTGGCTTGATCGTTCAAGCTGATCGCACGATCAGCCTGGCCGATCAGTTCAAATTAGAGGAAAATCATCCAGAGCATCGCCCTGAATTCGAGCTGGCCGATATTTATCATCGAGAAGTAACTAAGGTTTTTGAATAGATCATCCTAGGCGATCCTGCAATCAACCAAGCTGATATGATCGTATCAATCATCCTTAATTACGTCCTTGATTTGTCTGATTAATTAAGGCATAATTTTTAATATCGTTCAGGACGATCAAAGATCGTCCTGGCCGATTACCAAAACTACAGAATACCTTAATTGTTTATGGCGGCAATATCTTTCTATTTTGAGATTATCATCCTGGACGATACACATATCGTCCAGGACGATCTGTTAATGACGGCTGCCTTAATTAAGAATCCTTGTTTAGATTTTTTGTTTTAAGCCTGATCGTCCAGGACGATGTAAATATCGTCCTGGTCGATGTGGGAAAAAACATAAATTCTAAGTCTATCAAGTGTGTGTGTGTAGGGTTACTTAGCATCAGTCATTTTGACCATTACAAATAGACTCAAGAAGAGAAAAAACAAAGTACAGACTGACTCAACCCTAAACCTACGTAATCTTGAACTGGCTTCGTTTGTTCGTCCGATCTTCGATTCCTTAAAAGTTAGAAGTAACAGGTAGTCCAAGAGAATCAATAGTGTTTGTCAATCATCAAAACATAAGTCATAAAACTAGATTTGCAACAAAGAAATCATATATTAAGGCTGTCAAGAGCTCCTAAACTTGTCCACAACCAAAGATAAGCTGCACATTCTGTCTCAAGACCTCGATTATAATTGGGCTCCGGCCAATCACTTTCTAAGGAACACTAATGCTTCCTATCATATTAGAGAGTCTAGCAGCTTACTCAAAGATGCCAGGATAATCCAATATATCCTTCGTACCTCAGCACTTCTGAAAGTTGGTGATCACATTCACATCACTGCACTCCTTTCGATCACCACTTTCTACATTATGGCTCACCGTGATTTTAATGCTACTGAACTCATTTTTTAATACATCGAACACCTAACGAACATTAGAGATCTAGGACATAAAAGGAAGCTCAATATTATCTTAGGATACATCATAACCTATGTCCTGGAATCCAAATTTAACCTCTAATATCCTACCCCACTAAACTTTCAGCCTGCCTTCTACTCAAACAACTCCTTCCACATTCTTCATTGTACTCATCTCCACCTAGGGCACGAGGAAACTGAGGTAGCAGAGGAGGAGGTGGCTCCTACAACTATTTTTACACATGCTCTACTCTGCTAGCAATCACAGCTTGATCAGCTGTTACAGCGATTCAATCGGTGGGAGACATGGTTTGATTCCTATATTGCTACATATGACCAGCATCATGCAAAGGATATTGCTTAATTTGATTATTATGTGGCTCACCAACAGCACGACTTGGCCTGGTTTGGAGTGCAGTTTGCCACGCTTTCAAATTTCTTTCAGCCTCCACCACAACTGCCTTTTGATTATCACGGGCTGCCATTCTTTTAATTTGTGTGATGTTATTTTTTCCTTGGTGTAGTTTACTTCTATTTAGTAGTTTCTATTTTATTTATTTCCCTCCTTCTTTTTGTGATGTCAAAAGGGGGAGTAGTTGTACTATTTTATGTTTTACTGTATTCGTTCTTTTATTAGTTGTACAGTATTAGCCCCATAGTAAATTTTGAACTTCTTATTTCACACTATTTTTATTGAACTGCTTTAACTATTTTGATTGTTTTCCATCATAAAAAAGGGGGAGATTACTATGAATCTTATTTCATGTAATATACTTTTACTGTTAGCAAACATTTTTGTTTTTCTACGACTACCATGCCTACTAACATTTTAGTTCCATTAGATGAAATTGCAAATCAAACCAGCCCAAGATTGGGTAGATTAGGACTGAGTTAGTTTGTAATGTACGTCAAGTGTCTTTTACCCTTTCTTGAGTCTATTGTAAATAATGTGGATCCTGATGCTAAGTAACCTTGCACACATACATACTTGGGAAAAATTCTATCTATTTTATTGGAGTTTTCTATTTTTATTCACATCGTCCGAGGCAATCTAAATATTACCATGGATGATCAGCTAAAAATAGAAACCCATCCTATTTAAGGTAACCATAATTAAGAAAATCATCATAGATGACATTAGCATCATCCGGGATGATAAGTTCAATTAAAAAAGATCTTGTCGCCATATCTATTTAGGCATCTTTTATTTTTAGACATCATCCATGACATCTTACTAGATGATACATCACAATTATGCCTAAATTAATGTGGTAATTAAGGAAAGAAATTAAGGTTTGATTGCTTGATCATATCATCCTGGATGATCGTAGGATCATTTGGGACGATCAGTTAATATACCTTAGATCTTCCTGATGATAAAAAATTGGCCTGTTTCTATTCAAGGCGATGTTCTAGACGATAAGTGATATTTTGAACTAATCATCCTGGATGATCATGAGATTGGCCTGGACAATCTTGTCAATTTTTTATCATCCATACATCCATTCAGGTCGATGTTCTAGATGATATGTGATGTTTTGAACTAATCATCCTAGATGATCACAATATCACCCTAGATGATCAAGTTAAATTTTTATCATCCAGACATCCATCAGGGCGATGGTCTGAATGATATTTTATGTCTTGAACTAATTGTGTAGGAGAATATAATATCATCCTTGATGATATGAACAAATTAACCTTCTGATCGTGCAAAATCATCCTGGCTGATTGAGCTAAATTTATACCGATCGTACATAATGATATTCAGATCATCCTGGATGATAATGTCAGTTTGTTACAATTAAGAGCTAATCCAAAGATCTTCTATATAATTCCTCTTATTTTAACAAAGAGTACATCTTTTGCTATTATCTTGACCTGAGAGAGCCAAGAGGAGAGGGACAGTAAGGGGGAGAGAGAAAGGATCTTGTGAGTGGGAGTTTGTAAGAGATTTCACAAAGGTTTCTCAAAACAAGGATTTGAGTCATCTTCTATGGTCATCGTCCCTTGTTCCTTGGAGGTTCAAGAGATGTCTACCTTAACTTTTGATCGAGGTTTTCTACCTGCTTCAGGAGGAAGCAAAAGGAGTCGGGTTCTCTGTCTCATTGATATCAATGGAAAGGAGGTTTGTACAAGCTTCTCTTCCTTGCTGTGGGAGATGAAGGAGAGACACTGAGTTTAGTTTAATATCCAGAGAGTGCCTCCAGGGAGTGGACTTATATCAAGTTGACCTAACCATTATAAATTTTTCTGTTCTTTATTACTACTTTTTTCGTATTTAATTTACGTACTTTGATTTTCTTTGTGGTGATTTTTAGGTGGGTTTAGTATGTATTTTTTATTGAGAAATTTTTAAAATATCAATTCACACCCCCCCCCCCCCTCTTTGTTAGCCTTGGGCTATTTCATAAGTGCTTAACATCCCTAATAAACTTTCAAATCTGAGCTAGACAAAAGTTCTTATTGAGGCGATTTTGAAAAACCTGATCAGTTAAATTAGTAATTTTTACAGTATTCTCAGTGAAAGAACCATCCTCCTATTGAATTTTATTAATACAAATTTTAGCCCTTTTCCTCTTAACCAACACATGAAAATATTTAGTGTTAATATCACCTTCAACCAAATGTATAGCCACAACTTTCTATTTCCAAAAAACATACTTCTAAGCTTATAATTTGTTACAAATTTGATTTCAGTGAATATGATTTTGATGATAGCAAACATTTTGTTCTTCATACGACTACCTTTCCTACTAACATTTCAGGTCCACAAGATTAAATTTCAAATTGAACAAGCTCAACATTGAGAAGACTAGGATTGAGGCAGATTGTAGTGTATGTTATGTGTCATTTACCCATTCTTGAGTCAATTATAAATGATGTGGATCCTGATGTTGGGTAACCTTGCACACACACACTTATAAATTTTTTTTTTGACTGTTTTAGACTTCTCTATTTTTGATCACATCATCCCGGACGATCAAAAAATCATCCTAGATGATCAGTCAAAAATAAAAACCCTAATTAGGGCATCCTGGTTAAGGCAGCCAAAATTAAGTGAATCATCCTAGGTGATATTATAATCATCCGAGATAATAGGCTCAAATCAGAAAGAATTAGTCACCATATATATTTAGGCATCTTTTATTTTTGGACATCATCCTGGATGATGCACTGAAATTATGCCTAAATTAAAATGATAATTAATAAAAATAATTAAGGTTTGATTGCTCGATCATATTGTCCTTAATAATTATAGTATCATCTTGGATGATCAGTTCAAAAACCTTCATTCTTCCACGATGATCAAACATCAGCTTAGTTTCATTCTGGGCGATGCTCTGGATGATATGTACTAAATTGAACTAATCATCTAGGATGATCGTGAAATCATCTTGGAAGATCCAGTTATTTTTGCATCGTCTAAACATCCATTCAGGGTGATGTTATGGATGATATTTGTCAATTTGTACTAATCAGCCCGTATGATCTAGTTATTTTTCCATCGTCCAGACATCCATTAAGAATAATGGTTTTAACAATATTTACTAACTTGAACTAATCGTACAGGATGATACCCTATCGTCCTGAATGACATGAATAAAATATCTTTCTAATCGCCCAAACTCTTCCAAATTGTCCTGGCTGATTGAGCTAAATTTGAATTAATCGTACAAGATGATCATTGACGATTAGTTGCTAATTAGGGCTAATTTTGAGCCATTGTTTAAAAGATCTCTTGTTCTTTTAAAGAGATATCTTTTGCTACTATCCTGACCTTAGAGAGCTAATAGTGTTAAGAGAGTTGCTATTTGCATGTTTTACATTTTTGCAACTTGTATAGTTTTGATGATTTCAAAATATTTTTATTTTATGTGTAGTTATCTCCTAACACATTTTCGAAGATTTGTTTTGCTCTTGTGTGTACTAATTATTCACGAAAATTGAACTCCAAAATATGAAGACTTCAAATCGAATTTAGCATATAGTCCTTTACAAATTGAAGCTTTAAATTGTTCTTTGAATTGAGGAGTGATAATAATTGAGTAAATAAAAACACACATACACACTTAAGGAGATCTTACAAAATTTGTATTGATCGTACGGGACGAACCTAGTTCGTACAGGATGAACCTAGTTCATACGGGACGATCAGGTCAGTTTTCTCACTGTAAGAGCAATGGAACGAACATGAGTTGGAGAAAATTTTTCTAGGTCCTGATCGTCCAGGATAAAATTATTTTCATCCCAGGACGGATTAGGCTCTGTAAAAATTTTTTTCAGATGAAATCTATAATCGTGCTAGGATGATTTCTTCTTTGTAAAAATTTTGTCCAGACGAAATCCAAATCGTCCTAGGACGAATTCTTCTCTGTAAAAATTTTGTTCAGATGAAGTTCATTATCGTGCCAGGACGAGTTACTCTCTATAAAAATTTCATCCGGATGAAGTCCTATTCATCCCAGGATGATGTTAACCGACTTACTAAAGTTGGTTACGTCCATGCAATTATTTGGGAACCAACCTATGGTTTAACTGATCGTAGCGGACAAACCTATTTCGTACGGGATGATGATCGTGCATGAACATAGCTCGTACCAATATTCATTTGGATCATTTGTGACACTTTAGGTTAATTCATCCAGGATGAACCACGATTATACAGGATGATCTATTTTGTGTTGACTTGAAAAATTTGCAGTTTTGGATGGTTTTTCTTGTCTCTCCTATATATAGTCCAATTTAGACTGCCACCAAATCTTTTTGCCATTTGATCTTCGTGCCTATTGAAAGAAGAGTCAAGGAGAGTGTGTGAGAGAGCATTCAAAGGAGGATTCCTACCACTGGAGCGTGAAGGCTTCACTTGGTGTTCAAAGGTAAGAATCTCTACTTGTGATTTGGGATTACTTCAGTCTTTTCTTTCTTCCTTTTAGAATTCTTGTGAGAAGATCTGTCAAGGAGATCCGGTTCTCTGTCAACACTTGGAGAGTGTGAACAGCCGCGGGTTCTCTGCCCACACTAGGAGAGTGTGAAAGGATGAAGGATTCTCTGCCCACACTAGGATAGTGTGAAAGTACGGACGGTTCTCTGCCAACACTGGGGATAAATGTAAAAGAAAGACGGTTCTCTGGCACACCGGATAGTGGTGAAAAGAGTTTTTATAAAGGCTTCTCCGCCTTGCTGTGGGTGCTAAAGGAGAGTCATTAGTGGTATTAGTGCAATACTTGGAGGGTGCCTCCGGGGAGTGGATGTAGGTCCGGTTTTGTTCGAACCACTATAAATCTGGTGTTCTTTACTTTTCATGTTTTTGTTTGTTATTTACAACTTGTGGTTGAAAAATCATTTTTTAATAAATTCATTAATAATTATGTTTTAATTTCCAAAGTTTAAAAGAGGGTTCAATTTTTTTAAATTACCAATTCACCCCCCTCTTGGTTAGCCACTGGGCAATAAGCTTAGGTTTAACAACCTAATTCATTGTGAACGAATCTCAACAAATAGAAGAGGAAGATCAAGGGAGTGAGAGAGAGAGAGAATCTTGTCATTGGGACTTTGTGAGGGGATTTATAAAGGTTGCCCAAAGCAAGGGTGTGAGTCATCTTTTATAGTCGTCATCCCTAGTTTCTTCGAGCTTCGAGAGAGGTGGACCAGCAACTGATCAATGTACTCTCCTTGCTCCTGGAAGAAGAAAAATGAGTTGGGTTCTCTGCCTGCTTTTGGGGGGAAGAAAAAGGAGTTGGGTTCTCTGTGTTCTTCAGGAAGAAGTAAAAGGGGTTGTGTTCTCTTCCTGCTTCAGGATGAAACAAAAGGAGTTGGGTTATCTGCCTCACCAGGGTTAGTGGAAAGCAGTTTTTGTATGGGCTTGTTTGCCTTGCTATGAGGGCAAAATTAGAGACACTGAGTTTAGTGCAATACTCGGACGGCGCCTCCGAGGAGTGGACGTTGGTTGAGTTGACCGAACCACTATAAAATCTGGTGCGTTCTTTCTTATTTTTGCTTCCACATTTAAATTTTGCACTTTGTTTCTCTTGTGATGAAACTTGGTTTTATTAAGTTTGTGCTTCTGTTTGGATAAATTTTTAAAATACTGATTCACCCCCTATTAGTTAGCCTCCGGGACTAGTTTATAAGGGCTTAACATCCCTGACGAACTTTCAAGTGGTATAAGAGCACATTCATAATTTAAAAAGCACCTCCTTAGCATTTCCTAAAAGTGTGAAATTAGCATTAGAAGTATCAACTTGACAAGCAGACTCAATATTATCAACTTTTTGCTCAACTATCAAAATATTGGAAAAAAGATTTTTAAAAACATTATGGTTCCACCAATTTAAAACTTGCTTTAAGTCTTTTTAGCTTAAACCAAAGTCTCCTCATGCCAAAACTAGAATTTTCTTGATGTAAAGGAGCTTGCTAATTATTTAAACAACTTCTAAAACAGAGTCATGAAGTAACAACATGTTTTGAAATCTGAATTAAGAAGAAGCATTAAATTGTCTAAAATTAAGGCTAATAAGCAAAGGAGATTGGTCGGAGAGAGTTCTACTTAGATGTTGCGCATGAATGTAGTTAAAAGAATTAAGCCAACAATCATTAAAGAGCACTCTATCAAAACAGTTCCATTAGTGATCCCTATTCCAAGTGAAAATATTTCTAGAAAAACCAATATCAATTAAATTACAATCCAAAATCTTGTTACTAAAATCCTTCATAGACCAATAAGTAGGAGAAGGGCCTCATATCCTCTCAGAAGGATTAGTAATATCTTTAAAATCCCCATCAACGAGCCAAGTTAAATTAAAAATATAATGGAAATTACTCATTTGATCCCAAAGCACTTTCCTAATGTAATGGGAAGAAGCAGCATACGTAAAAGAAGCACATCAATGAAAATTAAAAACCTCAACTTTAAAATGCATCACTTGAGTTAAATCACCAATTACATCAATTTTAATAGGATCCTTCTGAAGAACCCAAATATTATTAGCCACATCTAAAATAGTGTAATTAAAACCCAAAAACTACGGGGTGCTAATCAACCAAGTAGGATAAATAAGAGGTTCTAGTAAAATAAGTATAGAAACATTATGAACATGACATAAATTCTTAGCACAAATTCTAGAAGAGGGACAAACAATACCCCTCACATTCCAAATAATAGAATTAAACATAAAAAACACAATTAATGAGTAGTATGCGAGGGAGTGGTCCTAGGAGATTGCAATATGACATGTTGTTTCTTCCTTCCTCTTTTACTATGGAACACAATGAAACTAGTATCATTATCATCTTTAGAAAACATTTATCAACAATATCCATATTCTCAGTATAAGTAAAAACATCACTATTATAATAGGAAGTTGAAGGAATCTTACTATCATTTTGTTTAACTTCTTGACTAACCTATTGAGGACATTTATCTGCCATAAACATACCACCATCTTCCATATTACCTTTACTCCACACAACAATGCCTTCAATGCATTCCCAAAGAGAAGGGCTATCCTCCACCAAAACTAATTCACCCTCCTCCAATGGGTTAGAATTCCCATCAGTTTCTTTATCAAGTAATTCAATGGATGCATTAACTTCAATCTCATCCTACTCATTCAAAATCAACAGATTTGAGAGTGTTAAAAATCAGAGTACCATTCAAATCAATTAAATTTTTGTTAGTCATATAAGGAAGGATGGAATCAATAATATTATTATTTTGGATAGCTATATTAGGCAAAGTTTGCTCCACCCTATTCTCAAAATCAGCATATGAAATAAAAGAGGTTTTAATAATAATTCCCTGATTATGATTCAAAGATATTACCCTTCACAATCACAATGTTAGGGTTAGTAACTTTATGAGTCATGTTGGCCTCAACCCCATGTGTTTGTTTATATGAATCCTTTTCTTAACGAAGTTGGGGATGCTTCCGAAAGCAATCATTAATACAATGACCGTTCATCTTGGAATAAGAACAAAAAATGGGTAAATTTTTAAATCCCACTTTTTAGAAAAAACCCTTCACCTCTGACCAAATCAATATCTCATTTGGATGTTTCTTAGAAACATCTAATTCAACAAAAACCCGAGCCATAAAAGGCCATAAAAAAGAAGCAATGGCTATGTCTGTTTGTAACGGCCTTCCATAGATCGAAGCCAAACCAAATAAGATTTGAGCATTAGAGAAATGAAGTCTTAAATTAGGGGAAAAATCCACAGTTGTGCAATAGAAGATTCCTCCCTAACATCAAAATCTAGAGTCCAATTAAGCAAACGCATTTGACACGCTAGTATATAATAAGATCTCCTAGCAAATAAGGCTGTAATCAAGATTATTAGATAGTTGGATAACAACATGCCTTTAATCCAATAAGCATATTCAAAATTACCTAGAATGTTTAAGGTTAATAAATTTTTTTTTGTATAACGTCAAGATTCAGATACCTTAAGAGGAATTTACCCACATACATTAAAGCTGGACAACCTTTAAATGATGAATGAATGAAATGCAATAAAGGTAAAGTTGATAAAGAACCAGTCGGCACATCTTTGATTGAATGATATTTCCCCTCAACAAGAGAAGTAGTCGATCGATAAGTCGAGAGGGAATTGTCATCTCCTAGAATTGAAAAACCAGGAAACAACCTTAAAACTAGTGAATGAATGATAATGAAGGAAGCAAAGTGAAGAAAATAAAAGAAAAAAAATACATAAAACCATGCTAGAAGGGTCAAACCAAATTCGTGAGAGAAGGAGACCTAGATCGCCAGGGAATCTCCTCAGATGCTAGAGTAGAGAGATGTTAGGAGTGTTGAAAAATTGTTAAAGGAGTGTGATGCTATTTTTAGTTTTTATTAGGTATATTTTCTTTTAATGCTATGGTTATGTGCATCTTTCAAAAAAAAAAAAGATTATAAGCTTGCTTAATATAGTCCCACGTGTTATCAGTGATAAAAGAGTTTACTTTAGTAGAGGCAATGGAGATAATATTGAAAATAAAATCAAAAGGCATACTCCAGGCCAATTATCTTACTAGAAGAAAATGTTTTCACTACCAATACCCCACTTAACATGAAATTCAACACGGCACTTAATATTGCAAAGTATTTTCCACACTCTTGAATCACAAGTTTTGTTATAACACATTGAAGGATACTTACATACTCATTACGTATCATATACGAAGTTGGACCAAAGAGAGAGTTTAGCATGAAAATTAAACCAAAATTTAAAAGAAAATGCATGAGATAAATTAAATATATTCATAAAACCTAAATCCCCATCATTTAGAACTCCGTAATAATTGGTCCAAGAGGACCAAATAACTTTAGAGTTCTCATTAGAGCCACACTAGAAGAACTTATTGATTAATTTCTCAATACTATTACACATAGTAAGTATTGTTTGCAAGGTTTGAAAAGAATATAAGACACTTGTTATAAGAGTTAATCTACCCCCAAAACTAAGGAAATCCAAATCCGATGAGAGGAACCTCTTTTGCACGGAGGTAATAAGATCATCAAACATGAAATTTTTCTTTCTCCCCTTATAGAGAGGAAAACTTAAAAACTTAATAGGTAAAGACCCTTGAATAAAAATTGATATTATGCTTAATAGTATTAATGTGATTATAGGAAATCTTACTAGAAACAATAAAGTAAATATTGTTTTTGTTGACAAAAAGACCACTACACTTTTTAAACATATCTCAGAACCGTATAAGTTTTTTGAACCTATTAGTATATGCATTAGAATTAATAATTAAAAAATTAAAAATTAAAAAAATGAAAAAAAGTTTTAAATAATAATAATAATAATAATAATAATAATAATAATAATAATAAGAATAATAATAATAATAATAATAATAATAATAATAATAATAATAATAATAATAACATCAACAAAATATAAATGAGAAACTGGAAAGCCACCCATAGAACTATAAAAATTGCTAGGAAAGTTATCATATAGGTTGATAAGACGTGTAGGCAAATACTCCATGGAAAAAATGAAGAGGGCCAAAGAGATAGGATCGCTTTATCTCAACCCATTAGAGGACTTAAAGAAATCATAACTTTTACCATTAATAATGATATGAAAAAGAAATTTTCAATAGATTATTCAATCAGGTTAATAAAAAAAAAGTTGGAACCAAATAAATACAATATGTGATGAGGAAAATCCCAACTAATATTACCATAATATTTGCAAGTATCCAATTTGAAAAATATGTTACCACCAAGCACTCTAACATCGATGTCATTCAAAATTTCTTGACTTAATAAAATGTTATCCGGAATAGATCTCCCTTTGACAAAACTGGTTTTTTTAGAGCAATAATTTTTTGAAGCAAAGGAGCAATGTGATTCATAAGAAATTTATAAATAACTTTACCAAAGAATGTACAAAGGCAAAAGGTCTAAATTCACTACATCAAGAAGTCACATTCTTCTTAGGAATAAGCACAATAGAGGTGGAAGAAATAAAACTTCGACATCTAATTGCCAGTAAAAAATCTAATGTAGCATTAAAAAAATATCTACCCACAATATCCAAAGTTTTTTGGAAAAACTTAGTCGGGTAACTATCAGGACCTGACATAGAGTCAGAATTTAAATCAAATATAATTTTTATACTTTCCTACAAGGTAGGGGGAGTAGTAAGAGCCCAATTATCCTTATGGTTAATGATACTAGAAATAATATTAGGCTTATTAATAGGGGGTGAGAGTAAAGTAATTATTAAACTGATTTGAAAAAAAAGCACACCAGAGTTAGTAATCTCCCCAGCATCTTTAATGTAAGAACCATCATCACTTGTAATTTAATGAATCCAGTTCCTAGCTATATTCTATTTGACTGAGGCATTAAAATACTTAATGTTATTATCCCCATCAATTAGGTGCTAAGAAGGCACTTTCTACTTCCAATAAATTTCCCCTAGATCATGCAAATTACACAAAGCACTTTTAACATGATGAAGTGTTGCTCATCTATTTTCAAAAAGAGAATTTTGATGATTACAAACACTTTTGTTTTACTATGACTGCCTAGCCTAATAACATCTCAGGACCATCAGATCAAGACTACAATTTGAATCAGCTCAAGATTGTGTAGATTAGGTCTGAGTCAGTTTGTAAACATTTTTCTTTCTTGAGCCATTTTTATAATAAAAGTGGTTCCTGATGCTAAGTAACCTTGCACACACACACTTGGGGGAATTTTTGACTGTTTCATAGAGTTTACTATTTTTGGTAACATCGTTCGGGAAGATCCATAAATCAACCTGGATGATCTGTTCAAAGAAAGAAACCCTAATTAGGGCATCCTAGTTAAGGCAACCATCATTAAGCTAATCATCCTGGATAATATTTGTATCTTCTGGAACAATATGCTCAAATTCAAATGAATTAGTCACTAGATCAATTAAGGCATGAATTATTTTTGGACATCGTCCAGGATGATGAATCATAGTTATGCTTAAATTAATATGGCAATTAAGAAAAGTAATTAAGGTTTGATTGATACGATCACATAGTCTGGGATGATCAGTGCAAAACCTTAGTTGATTCCTGGATGATCAAACATCAAACAGCATCTATTCAAGGCGATGTTCTGGATGATTTTCCCTGATTTGAACTAATCGTTCAGGATGATCATGAGATCGTCTTGGACGATGAAGTCAATTTTGCATCGTCCAAAACCCCCAACTAGTGCAATGGTTTGGATGAAATTTTCTAATTTGAACTAATCATCTAGGACGATATATCATTATCCTGGATGATATGAACAAATTACTTCTGATCACCTCAGATCAACCCTGTTGATTAAGCTTAAACTGCACTGACTGTATAAATGATATACATATCATCCTGGATGATAAAGTAGACAAGTTACAATTAATGAGCTATTTTAAAGCTCCTCTATTTAAGAGCTCTTATTCTACCCATTAGTTGATCTTTTGCTGCTATCTTTACCCGAGAGAGCCAAGAGGAGAGGGAGAGAGAGCGAGAGAGAGGGAGGAACTTGTGAGGGGGAGTTTGTGATAGAGTTCACAAAGGTTTCTCCAAGAAAGGTTCCAAGATGCCATCTCCCATCATCATCCTTTCTTTTTGGGGGTTCAAGGGATGTCTTCTTCAGTGATCGATCAAGGTTCTCTGCCTGCTTCAGGAGGAAGCAAAAGGAGTCAGGTTCTCTACCTCGCCGGTATCAGTGGAAAGGAGTTTTTATTAGGACTTCTCCTCCTTGATGTAGGAGAAAAAGGAAGGTCACTGTGTTTAGTGCAATACCCGGAGGGTGCCTCTGCTAAGTGGATGTAGGTCAAGTTGACTAAACCACTATAAATTTATATATTCTTTTACTACTGCTTTTCACATTTATTTTTTCCTCACTTTGATTTTTATTGTGGTGTTTTTGGTTTGTGATTGCGATTTTGATTCAAAGAATTTTTAAAAAACCAATTCACCCTGCCCCTTTTGTTAACCTTGGGCTAGTTCATAAGGGCTTAACATCCCTAACGAACTTTCAAGTGGTATCAGAGCAGGATTCATAAAGACTAAGTTAGATTTTTTTTTTAATTTTGATCCATGGCTAACTCCAGTAATCAAAATAATGCAGAAGGGTATTCTATTACCCAACCACCTTTATTTGATAATATCCGTTTTGATTTTTGGAAAACTTGCATGTCTATGTTTTTGCAATCGATCGATTATCGCATGTGGATATTTATTAAGGATGGTTATACACCTCTAACTGGTTAACTTAATGGCGTTACTATTCCAGTTCCTTTTACTGAATGGACTCTCGATGATAGGGATTTAGCACAACTTAATACAAAATATTTGAATTATTTTTTTTTTCCTTTAAAATTTGAAGATTACATGCGTGTTTCAACTTGCATAATTGGTAAATAAATTTGGGATAAATTTTGTATTACTTATGAAGGAATTAATGAAGTCAAGCAATCTCGTTTGAATATTCTTTTGCATGATTACGAACTTTTTTGTACGAAACCTTCTGAATCAAATTCTGAAATGTATAAAATGTTCACCCAAATTGTAACTTCTTTGCAAGCCTTAGGAAGATAACTCATTAGCTATGAAAAGATAAATAAAATTTTGAGATGCTTGCCTTCCTCTTTTGATGTTAAAATAACAATAATTATTGAATCTAAAGATTTGAATACTTATTCAAATGATAACTTACTTGGATTACTCATTGCTTATGAGTAAGGGATGAATCAATGAAATTTTGATGCATGTGAGAAAATGAAGGAGAAAATTAAGGCATTGAAGGACAACGACATGGACACTAATTCTTCTGGGTTTAAAATTGTTAATTTTTCCTTAATCACAAGGCAATTCAAAAGCTTTCTAAGGAAGAAGAAAAAGAACCATAAAAAATGGAACAAAGGTAAGGTAAACAAAAATTTTAAGAGTTCTAATATTATGATTTATTTTGAAAGCAGGAAGCCATTATATATAGAAGCTGATTGCCCTACACTTAAGTCTCACCCAAGCAAGGAAAAGGGTGAAGGGAAACCCAAGTTTAAAAAGGATAAGAAGAGATTTCAAAAGGCGTTCTAGACAAATTCTGCATCATACTCCTTTGAGACTGAACCTGAAGAGGAGACAACAAACTTGTGCTTAATGGCAGATGATCATCTTGGTCAAGGTGACCAAGAAGAGGTATGTGAACTAAACTATGAACAACTACTTGAAGTTTCTGAATAAATTCATGCATCATATATGAAACTTAACAAAACACATGCTAGCTTGAAATTGGAATTTTAAAATTTACAAAAATAGTATAAAATTCTTCTTAAAGATCATTTTATTTTTTATAGCAATCACATGTCTTTACTTGATGAGTTTGATGTATTAAACAAAAAGCATGCTGAATTATCTGATGCACATGATTCCTTAAAATCATATCATGTTGAGTTAGAAAAAGAGTTTAAAAAGTTAGAAAATCTAAAAACTTTTGAAAATAAAAAACCATCATTGCATGCATTACATAAGAAGAAGCATCACCATATGAGTAGACTAATGCATCCTTTTCCTAGAGTTAGATATTTTTCATGTGGCATGTTAGGACACATTGCACACACTTACACCATTAACTATAGTGCACATTGGGTATGGAGACCCAAATTGCATGATTCACAGCATAACACACATGCATTGCATTTTACATTTTATAAACTCAAACCTATTTGGGTTCCTAAATCTGTTATTTGATTATTTTGTAGGAAAGATCTTACAAAAGGCCTCATGAGAGCATGTGGTACCTGGACAGCGGATGCTCTTGACATATCACTGGCGATGCCAACAAATTCATTTTGCTGGAAACCAGGATAATATGCAAGGTTACTCTTGGAGAAAACACCACTAGGAAGGTGGTAGGCTCAGGTATAATTAGAAATTCTAAGAACCTTTTAATTGAAAATATTTTGCTTGTAGATGGACTGAAACACAACTTGCTCAGCATCAGTGAGCTTTGTGATAAGGGCTTCGTCATAAAATTTTTGGTAAATTCATGCATTATTAGATTAAATAATAACATTATTTTATAGGAAAGTAGATGAACAACGTTTACATGCTTGATTTAAATAATATTGAATACGCTTCTTCTTTTTACTTAAAAATTGCTATTAATGATTCATGGTTGTGGCACAGGAGATTATATCATGCCAATATGAAAATCCTTTGGAAAGTGACCCAGAAAGACCTAATTAGAGGTGTCCCCAATTAAAGTTTTCAAAATACGACCTTTGTGATGCCTGCCAATTTAAAAGCAATTCCACTCCACGTATCACTCCATTAAGGACATTAGGACCTCTAGACCTTTAGAAGTCCTTCACATGGATTTGTAAGGACCCATTAGCACTGCCAACTTAGGAGCGAAAGTCTATGGTTTTGTGATTGTTGATGACTACTCGAGGTTCACTTGGATTAGATTTCTGTCACACAAGAATTAATCTTTTGATGAGTTTAGAGCCTTCTTCGCTTGGATTCAAAAAATGCTAGGTTGTGAGATTTTAACCATCCATAATGATCATGGGGGAGAGTCTAAAAATAAGAGATTTAAATACTTTTATGAGGATAAGGGGATTAGCCATAACTTCTCAGCTCCTAGGACCCCATAGTAGAATGGGGTAGCTGAAAGCAAGAATTGGACCTTAGTGGATGCCTCTAGAGCCATGCTTGTTAAGTATTCACTTCTAAAATATTTTTGGGCTCAAGCGATAAATATAGCTTGTTATGTGTTAAATAGGGTGAATGTTAGAGCCAAACTAGATAAGACACCCTATGAGATCCTTAAGGGTAGAACACACAATCTTTCCTACCTTCATGTCTTTAGTTGTAAGGTTTTTATTCATAATAATGGGAAGTCTCACTTAAGAAAATTTGACCCAAAATATAATGGAGTGTTCTTATGATATTCTAGTGTTGGGATGTCTTTTAGGGTATTTAATAAGAGGACATTGGTGGTGGAAGAGAATACTCATATAGTGTTTGATGAATCTAATACTAAGAAGCCTAGAGTTGGGGATAATGATGAAGCTTGAGAGATTACCACTAGAGTTGAAAATTTGGAGAAGAAGGTAGAGCCCCAAAACACTGAAGGAGTATGTGAGATTACCCAAGGAGTAAAAAATATAGATCTGGAGGAAAGGGTTGAACCTACACATAGCTTGCCTAGAGATTATAGATACTGTTTGAGTCACCCCAAAGAACTAATCTTAGGAGACCCTTCAGAAGGTGTTAGGACTAGGCATGGACTTAGGAAGGAAGTGAACCACTCTGCCTTTAACTCAATGACTGAACCCACCAACATTAATCAAGCCCTTTCTGATGAGTTTTGGATCTTAGCCATGTAGGAGGAGTTGAACTAATTTGTTAGGAATAATGTTTGGGAGCTTATGTAAAGACCTAAGGGACAAAGTGTAGTTGGAACCAAGTGGATTTTTAAGAATAAGGTGAATGATTCTGGTGTGGTGGTTAGGAATAAGGTAAGATTGGTGGCTAAGGGGTATAACTAAATAGAAGGGATAGATTTTGAGGAAACCTTCACTCTTGTAGCTAGAACTTAGTATAAGAGGCTTAACACATTCTTACTAGAGAGGGAGTTTATTAAGGGGAGCATAGACACCACCCTCTTTATAAGAAAGTAGGAGATGATTTACACATTAGTCAGATATATGTTGATGATATACTTTTTTAATCTTCTGATAAGAGGCTATGTGATGTGTTTTCTAAAATAATGAGTTGAGAGTTTGAGATGAGTATAGTGGGAGAGTTGTCCTACTTTTTAGGGTTTAGCATAAGACAATTAGATGATGGAACCTTTCTAAATCAATATGTATACATAAAGAACATTTTAAAGAAGTATGAAATGGATAAAGTCAAGCCAATTAATAATACTATGACATCCAGTGTTTAGTTGGATAAGAACCCAAATGGAAAGTCTTTTTATCAAAAGAAGTATAGAGGGATGATTGGATCTTTAATTTACTTGACTGCTAGCCAATATGATATAATATTTAGTGTTTGTCTCTATGCTAGATTTTAAGTTGATCCTAAGGAATCCCACCTGACTGCAGTTAAGAGAATTCTTAGATACCTTTTAGGGAACCAAAACTGAATCTCTTACCCTTGGCACAACTCTTCTTTTGAGATTATTAGATATTCTGATACTGATTTTGCAGGATGTAAGATGGATAGAAAAAATACTTTTGAAATTTGTCAATTCATACGACAGTCTTTAGTCTCCTGGTCTAGTAGAAAGCAAAACTCTGTTGCACTTTCCACTGATGAAGTTGAGTACATTACTTTATGAAGTTTTGTGTCCTAAGTCCTTTGGTTAAAACAACATGTACTGGATTTAGCATTACTTGTAGGCATGATCTCACTAGTTGTGACAACACTAGTGCCATCTGCGAGTTTCTAAGAATCCTATCCAATATTTAAGGACTAAGAACATTTACATAAGGCATCACTTTATTAGAGACCATGTGACTAAGGGAGATATTGAGTTACATCATATGGCAATTGAGAATCAACTGGCTGATATTTTTACTAAATCACCGGCCTTCGACACTTTCAGTACTTTCAGGACCAGATTGGGTGTGATTGACATAAATGCATGAACTTTATTTCTACTAATTTCTGATATGTTATATGCTGTTTATTTTTACGCCTGTTGCTTTATTTTTGTAGTTTTTCTTTTTTATTTTTGTAGTTATTTTTGTTTTTGGTGCTTTATTTTTCATATGCTTTAATTTGTTCTTCTAATCATCACTGAATTGATATCTTATGCATTATTTTTATTTTTGAAACTTTGTAGTCAATGTTTTACATCTCTTAATCTATTAAAGGATAAAATAATAGTTGATTGCGTCTCTTTCTCTAACCTATTTTAATGGTGCAATTTTTTTTTCTAAACAAAAGTCTATATCAAGTTAACAACTGGATTTCACAATTGAGATCTTTTCTACCTTGCTAGAGTATTCTAGCTTATATTTATATTGATCAAAGTCTTTATGTTATTTCAAGATTTCTCATTATCCTACCATTGCATTTCTCATATGATTTTTTATTCTGGTTTGTGGTATGTTCTTCCCTATATTTGAGAGTAAGTTTTTTTTTTCTCTAATATCAAGAAGATATACTCACAACTAAGAATATTTAAGAGTTTTCGGAAGAGAATCTAGCTTACAAAAATTACAAAAAAGTGGCCAATAATGCCAAAAATAAAAGATGCGCAATGACGCCAATTTGAAAAATATACACAAAGTGTTTCAAAAATTAAAAGATGCATAAAATGCGCCATTCAATGGACAAGAGACATAAAATGAGGCCATCAAAATCAAGCTCTCTTCTCTTTTCCAACTCTTAAAACTTAGAAGAATTCATGCATCACTTGAGATTTTCAAAGACTTGATTCCAAATTTCATGATTGTGATAAACTACTTTTTATATATTATTCTATAATATTTTTTTCTGAAATAAGTCTTGAACGGATCTCTTTTTCTTATCCAATATGTTTTTATAAGTTAGATCTTTTGATTTTAAAAGGCGGTTTGTCCCTAAAAGAAGTCTGAGCTAAGGGTTAACATGATCGGATATTTTACCGTCCTTCGGATTTTTGAAGTTGTTAACTCATTGACTTATAAGTCTTTAAAATCAATCACATGGAGACTATATCATATTCACGCCTTGATTAAAATAACCTTTTTTTTGCTAGTTTTTATGTCTTTTTTTTACTTTATCTTTATTGTTTTTAAGTTATTTTTTTATTTTTGGGCCCTCTCTCATCATCTCCATCCATCCTTTATTTTAAATTTTTTATTCGCATCATCCCAGACAATATTTATATCATCATTGATGATCGATTCTATTCACTTCTAAAAACCCCCTCTGCTGACTGTTCTGCCCCATCTTCTCTTTATCGTCCGGGACGATGAATTATCATCCTGGATGATCTGATCGACATCTACTTCAATCATCTGAGATCATCCTAACCTATCTCTTTTCATACTGGATGATGCTTTCAATTACAAGTAATCATCCCGTACGATCCACTATTCATCCTAGACGATACATGCATAAATACATTTAAAAGCCTTAAATTCGGTCGATGCAATCGGTTATTTATGATCGTCCCGGATGATCCATCTATTTGTCTTGGATGATATAGGTGGCTTGAATTTTAAACATTTTAAATTCAGCCGGTATGATCCATTATTGGACATCATCCTAGACGATCCACCTAATCATTCTGGATGATATTCTTTTTCAACGGTTATACAGATTGTCGCCTCGAGATGATCTCCTGTGGGTAATCGTCTGGGATGATCCCACTGACTTTTTGACCAATCATCCAGCCACAACTATTACACTAGATTATCCTGGATGATTCTGCGATCATCTAGGATGATCTGGACGATTCATTATAAACCTAGCCCTTCCATCCATTTTTCTCACACCATCTCCTTCTACTTGCTTTTTACTTCTTTTTTCTTACTATTTCATGATAATAGACGAAGGAAAGCGTGCTCGCTACCCTTCTGGAAGATCCTCAAGGGCTACTCTGGACCCTTTATTCTTAGAGGTGAATGATCAAGCCGCATACCAATGCTACAAGGCAGCCGAAATCACTATCTTTCGATCTGTCAATCCAAAAAATCTCTCTTATCCGATACTAGATTTATTTGCCTACATCTCCTTGTTCTTTCTTCTGACTCTTTATGTACTATTCAATTCTGAGTTGCTCTTTGAGGCTTTAGCGAGACTTCATATTATTGCAACTTGGGGTTTCGAGTTTATGATTTTGATGATAACAAATAATATTGATTAATCTTTTATTTCTCTTAGTGTTTGTAGTGCATATTTGTTTCTATGCTGACTAATATTTTAGGTACACCATGCACCATTCTTTAAAGGTTCAAGGCTCAAGATTTCGCAGAATTGGTTGTATTAAATGAGTATGTTATTTTCATTTATTGAGTAAAGTCTTGTAATGATGTATGTTAGTTTGTTGTTTGTACACACACATAGAGGGAGCAAAAAATAATTATAAATATTTTCATTTTTTCTGTGCATCATACTGTACAATCTGGTGTAACAGAAATTAATTAAATTTTTTTTTCAAAAAATTATTTTGAAATATAACTAATCGTACTGTACGAACACCACATCATATTATACGATCTGTTATAATTTGAAATTCTATCATCTATTAAATTAGGCAAAAATTTGAATTTGAAAAGTTGTTCTAATCGTACTGTAAGATCATAGTTGTACTGTATGATCATAATCATACTATACGATCATAATCATATTGTACGATGTTTAAAATATTATCTAATTTAATGCAGAGATTAGTTAATCAAAATGGCTTAAATTTGATATTTTGATCGTACTGTGCGAACTGGATTGTACTGTACCATCAATAGAGACATTTTTGGCCGTCCTAGGCTTCGTACTTGATGAACTTCTCTTTTGTTGAACTGTTCATACATCACATCGTAAAGTATGAACTTAAATTGACATGTTAGTATTGTACAATCTCCACCTTTTTTATGATGGAAAAAAATATTGGTTGAATTTGCAAGTTAAAAATATTTTTTTTCTAAACTCCCCCTCACTAAAAGAATTACATAAAAAATAGGGGAATTTATTATTATTTTTTAAAGTTAAATAACAAAAAAAAAAGACATAAAGACAACCAATTACCATACATGTATGAATTCTTCTTTTACCTCTCTTAGCTCGTATGTGAATCGACGCCCTATCGAGATCACATATTAAGATTGTGCTGAGATTTTACAACTTTCCACCACAGGGGATAAACTTAACACCCTATGTCCCAATTATGACTAGGCCCCAGCCAACCATTTTCTTAGAAATTCAATTGCTCACTTTCACATGGGCGAGACTAGCACCTTGCACAATTATACTAGGACAGTCCAGCATGTCCTTCGCACTTCAATATTTCAAAAAGCTGGTGATCACATCCATATTACTCCTCTTCTTTCGATCACCAGCTTTTTTTGATGTCAAAAGGGGGAGTAGTTTGCTATACTAGTTTGCTTTGTACTTTAATTATGTTATTTAGTTGATCTTATTTTTTTTACACTCTCTCTGCTGGGAATTTTTGTTGTATTTACCATCATCGAAAAGGAGGAGATTGTTGCACATCTATCTATTTTTAGAAATAGGATTTTGATGATTGAAAACACTTCTATTTTACTACGACTACGTTGCCTACTAACATATTAAAACCACATGATCAAGACAGCAATTTGAACCAGATCAAGATTGGGTAGATTAGGTCTAAGTCAGTTTGTAAACCTTTTTCTTTCTTGAGTCATTTTTGTAATAAAAGTTGTTTTTGATGATAAGTAACCATGCGCGCACACACTTGGGAGAATTTCTGACTGTTTCATAGATTTTACTGTTTTAGGTAACATTATCCGAGATGATCCATAAATCAACCTAAAAGATCTGTTCAAAAATATAAATCTTAATTAGGGCATCTTAGTTAAGGTAGTCAACATTAAGCCGATTTTCCTAGATGATATTTGTATTATTCTGGACGATATGCTTAAATCAGAAAGAGTCAGCTGCCAGATCAATTTAAGGCATGAATTATTTTTGGACATCGTCTAGGACATCACCCTAGAGAATGAAGCACAATTATGCCCAAACTAATCTGGCAATTAAGAAAAGTAATTAAGATTTGATTGATACAATCACATCATCCAGGATGATCGCAGGATCATCCTGGACGATCAGTGCAAAACCTTAGTTTATTCATAGACAAGCAAACATCAGATAGCATCTATTCAGGGTGATGCTCTAGACTATTTTTCACGATTTAAACTAATCATCCGGGATGATTATGAGATCATCCTGGATGATCAAGTCAATTTTGAATCATCCAGAACCCCCAACCAGTGCGATGGTCTGGACAAAATTTTGTAATTTGAACAAGTCATCTAGGACGATATATCATCATCCTGGATGATATAAAGAAATTCCTTCTAATCGCCTCAGATCGTTTCGGCTGATTAGGCTTAATTTGCACTGATCGTACATAATGATAAACTCGGCAAGTTGCAATTAATGAGCTATTCTAAAGCTCTTCAATTTAAGAGCTCTTGTCCTACCCTTTATGTGATCTTTTGATGCTTTCTAAACCTGAGAGAGCCAAGAGGAGAGGTAAAGAGAGAGAGAGAGAGAGAGAGAGAGAGAGAGGGAGGAACTTATGAGGGGGAGTTTATGATAGAGTTCACAAAGGTTTCTCCAAGCAAGGTTCTAAGCAGCTGTCTCCGATCATCATCATTTGTCCTTCGGGGTTCAAGGGAGGTCTTCTTCAACTATCGATCAGGGTTCTCTGCCTGCTTCAGGAAGAAGCAAAAGGAGTCGGGTTCTTTGCCTCGCTGGTGTCAGTGGAAAGGAGTTTTTGTTAGGGCTTCTCCGCCTTGCTGTGGGAGTAAAATGAGAGTCATTGTGTTTAGTGCATTACCCAGAGGGTGGCTCCAGGGAGTGGATGTAGGTCGAGTTGACCGAACCACTATAAATTTTTGTATTCTTTTACTACTGCTTTTTGCATTTATTTTTTTTGCACTTTGATTTTCAATGTGGTGATTTTGGTTTGTGATTGCGATTTTGATTCAATTTAAGAGCTCTTGTCCTACCCTTTATGTGATCTTTTGCTACATTCTTAACCTGAGAGATCCAAGAGGAGAGGGAGAGAGAGAGAGAGAGAGGGAGGAACTTATGAGGGGGAGTTTATGATAGAGTTCACAAAGGTTTCTCCAAGCAAGGTTCCAAGCAGTCATCTCCGAGCATCATCCTTTTTCCTTGGGGGTTCAAGGGAGGTCTTCTTCAGCTATCGATCAGGGTTCTCTGCATGCTTCTGGAAGAAGCAAAAGGAGTCAGGTTCTCTACCTCACCGGTGTCAGTGGAAAGGTGTTTTTGTAAGGGCTTCTCTGCCTTGCTGTAGGAGCAAAATGAGAGTCATTGTGTTTAGTGCAATACCCAGAGGGTGCCTCCGTGGAGTGGACGTAGGTCGAGCTGACCGAACCACTATAAATTTTTTTATTCTTTTACTACTGCTTTTTGTATTTATTTTTTTTCCACTTTGAGTTTCATTGTGGTGATTTTAGTTTTTGTTTGCAATTTTGATTCAAATAATTTTAAAAAAACCAATTCACCGTCCCCCCCTCCCCCCCCTCGCCCTCGCGTCTTGGTTAGCCTTAGGCTAGTTCATAAGGGCTTAACATCCACAACGAACTTTCACGAAGGGTATTAACATTTTCATTGAAAGGGTGGTTTTGTAATATCTTCTCCAGAGCGATAACTTTCTCTTTAGCCATAACAATGATAGTAAAAATATTTTTGAAAATATTTAGATTCCATGAATTAAATTTTTTCTTAAGACTTTTCAATTTAAGCCACAACCTGTTTATACCAAATATTGAATTATCAGAGTGAAGGGGGCGTTCCAATTTTCCATAATGAAATCAATGAAAGAGGGATCAAGTAACCTCAAGTTTTTGAATCTAAAGTTTCATATGGATATGTCATTTCTTGGCTTAATCATAACAATAAAAGGAGAGTGATCAGAAAGGGTTCTATTAAGATGTTCAATATTTTTAGAAGTAAAAGTATTAATCCAACTATCATTAAACAAAACATGATCTAACCATTGCCAAAGATTACAACAGTTCCAAGTGAAATTGCCACCAGAATAACCAATGTCAATGAGATAGCAATCAAATATCAGTCCAACATAGATTGGTAAAAAAGGGTATACCCCCAAGTGTTTCAACTAGAGAGGAGATAGTGTTGAAGTCACCACCCACCATCAAGGGAGAGTTAATACTATTCTGGTAAAGCGCATGTTGGTCTCACAAAGTCTTTTTATTATTATGAGATAAGGCAGTGTAAACAAAAGAAGGAAAACAATGAGAATGCATAAATCCAATATGAAAAGGATCCACCTAAATAAAATCACCCATAATATTAATAACAAAAGGATCCTTCCAAATAACCCAAATCTTATAATAAATGTTAGCCACAATATGATTAAAACCATAAAATCTAGTAGTACTATTCAATTTATCAATAGAAATAAATTGCTCAAAAATAATCATCATGGAAATAGATTGAATTAGACACAAGTTCTTAACTATAATTAAAATAGAAGGGCGCCTAGTCCGCCTAACATTTAAAATAATAGACTTAATCATTAATTTAAATGTGAAGAATGAGATCTGGTGGTTCTAGAGGATTTAAGAATGACATTCTTATGTTTCTTATTCTTTTTAGAATGAACAAAAGAAATCATCTTCCTCCTCACTAATTTCTTTATTAATATTAACATGATTATCATAATCAGTCTTAAAAACTAAATGATCAAGAATAGTTTGAGAATCCTTACAACTCTTTTCTCTAATATCCCCTTAGTTTATGTTACCTTCCATAAATCTTATTGAACAAGTTCACCATTTTCAAAAATTTTCTCCATGATTACCTACACATGAGAAGTTGAGGAAAAATTAACATGAGAACCAGACTCTTTATAAATAGTATCATTACCAATTTCTACTAAGCTCTGCTTAATTGAAAAACTTAATTATAAACTTGAAAGCATATTGATATGCTTAGCAACCATAACATCCATTTGATCCTCTTAATGGGTTTCCATCCTTTGCTCATCCTAACTAATAGAGTTGGTAGATACTAAATAATTAGTACCAATATTACCAAACTGAGGATCCACCTTCCCACCAGCCATGGGGGATTGACTGGTTGGATTACCATCAGCCTAGACCTACGGGGGAACAACTAATTCATGATCAAGCTTTTTCCTTAGAGAGTTATGCTCCTCAACCAATTCTTGCAAAGGTTTAGAATTCACCTTATTTTCTCCTTTTATGTTTTTGACTGCTTCTTTATGCTTGCGTAAATGAGGATATAATTTAAAAAATTTAGAGTTTCCATGAGTATGTAATTTGCAATACCTATAAAATTTAGGAAAATTTTCAAAATTGACTTTTTATTGACAACCATTGAGCTCGAAACCAATCCAAATTTCCTTTGGATGCTTTTTAAAAATATCAATTTCAACCATAACTCGTGCGACCAACAACCTTGAAATTGAAGTAGTCGCTTGTCCGTCTATAAAGGTAAACCGAAGATAGAAGCTAAAGAAAAAAAGGTTTGTGAATTAAATAAATTCAGCCTCATATTTGTCAAGGAAATCCAAATAGGGGATATAGGTGATTCCTCTCTAACATCAAAATTAATTGTCCATTTTAGCAGGTGTATTTGACAACCATAAATGTAGTAAGCTCTTCTAAAAAAAAATGCGCTATAATCTAAATTAAATAAAGTTAAAGAGTAACATGACGGTAATTCATCAAACCAATGGAAAATGCTCCTAAAAGTTTGAGGTTTACAAAAGACTTTCGGAAAATATACAAGTTTGGTCATCATAACATAAATTTTTCCACAAGTGTAAAGGCAAAAGGTGCGACAAGATTAGAAATAACATTTTTATCAATCAACAATGATAGTAAACAATCAAACAAACTATGAATGAAATTGATATTAGAAATAGAAGATTAAACATCACCCACTAGAACCTCCTTAAAAGATCGAAACTTGCCTTCATCGTTCGCCATGAACCAAGGGTTTGATGGCAATGGCGTCAATACCCAAAACAAGCAAAAAGGAAAAAGGAAAAAAAAATTTCTAGTTAAAATGGAAAACAAATCAAGAGCGATGTAAAAATAAAAAATTTAGCCACAAAATACAATCAATGATGAAGATGATGAACACCTAGCCATAAAATTGCCTCAGAATCTGCGGAGAGCATTAATACATTATTTTTATTTTTTATTTTTTTTGTTTGACATCAAATAAAAATATAGATAAGATCTTTTTTTTCGAGTCAGGTTATAACATACAAGCCAATCCTCTCATCAGTTCCACTTTAATAATGGGCAAATCAATATCAGAATTATTAGAACTTTTTATCTTAACTAAAAAAATTGATCAAATTCCTATGCAACAATATCAAATAAATAGCTATATTTCTCAGTAATGAGTAGAGTCCACTATCAACTATCATCTGAAGACAAAAAGGAAATTAGAGCCGAAGATATCTAAAATAAAAATAGTTATATGGAAATCAAAAATTCCTTAAAACCATAAATAGTACAATTTCATAAATCTATCAGAATGAAATCATAATCTAAATGCCTAATAAAATTTTTCCTACCTTTATTGAAAACCCACTAAGTATCAAGGGACTCATAAGTTAATTATAAATTTACATAAAAATTAAACATCAAACTCTATCAATTTTGAGTATGTTACTATGAAACATACGACATATACATACATATAGCAGCATTGTATATGAATAAAACTACTAAAGTTATCCATCAACATTAATTATAAATTGTCCTCCATAAACTTTGGAAGGAAAAAAAAAATCATTTAAGCTTTATATGTTGTAAATTAATGGAACTCGATAAATATATCTCTAGTTCATATACAAAGCTAAGAAAAAATTATAGATCTTGTTGCTAATTTTCCCATATGTTATAAAAAAAAAATTTATATCATGTTACAAATTTGATAAATATTATATTTTTCCTTTGGATTTTATTGTCTATATAAGCCTCATATAAACTAACCATGAGTTAATTAGGTTTTGGAGTTTTAGAATCCTTATGTGCTAGGTGGTTACAATAAGGACATAATGATTGGCCTCTTTAGAAAGTGTAATATAATACATCATAATTTTCATCTTATTTATCTTCAAGAAATAACTTATCTAATGATGACATTATTCTCCAATCATTTTTTGAATTGGTAAAAATAAATATATTATGCATGAAACTTCATAAAGAAGTTACTAGAAATTGTGACTATTGTGAGATGTTATACAATCTTTTATAAAGTTCACCAATTTTTCTTTAATTATTTCTCTATTGCTTACTCGTGGAAGATCAAATCATTAGATGAATTTGGATAGAAAGAGATAAAATAGTCCTTTAAGAGGGAGATAATTTTATTAGCAAAGCAAGGCGCTTTAAGTCTCACAAATAATATGCCTTCCATCTTGCTTGAACATAACTAAATGAAGCCACATCCAACAACAATTCATTCATCATCCTCTCCAAGACAAATATTTGGCTTCCAATACTACCAACAAGTTCTTGAAAAGAAGGTCCAGGTCATCATATATAAACTAACCTAACTTACAATTCAAAAGTAAATATTAACATTCAACAAAGAAATACTCGGGATTTACTTGAGATAGCTCAACTATATGTAATAGTTTTAAAATATAGTTATATAACTACCACTAAGAAGTATATATATATATATAATTATTATGATTAATTTTACTTTTTCTCTTTTCAAAAAAATGCAAATAACATTCAAGATTCTTTCAAGATGAAAAAGCAAATTGTGGATAATCGGCCATTGGAGGAGATGCTCTTCTTTAATGACTTTCATAAAGTGGTTTTTAGTCATGTTCATAGAAATTGTAATAAGGTGGCTAATATTTGTGCTACCATGGCTAGTAATAGGAGTTTTTTCTTTGATAGCTCTTTTTTTAATAGCATCCCTTCCTTGCTTTTATTTATAATCAAGGAAGAATGTGATGCTATTCATTCCTTTCAATTGTAATTATTGCTTTGCTTTTTGCCTAATTAATGGCAATGTTTGCAATTTACTCAAAAAAAAAAAAAAAAAAGATTATAAAAAAATCTCATCGTAAAAATGGTTTAAAAAAGCTATAAAATTCTACAACAACAACATCATCAACCCTTTATCCCACTACATGGTGTAGGCAACATGAATACTTTTACATCATTGTGTTTTGTTAAGAGTAAAATTATTGTTTAAATCTAATAAAAATATAATTTATTATATTTTCTAACCAATTCTTTTTATCTCTACAATTACCTTTTTATCATAGGCCAAATCTAATACATCTACTCACTAATGAGGTCATTAGAAGGGCAATATTTTATATGACTGAACCATCTGAGTTGACTCAATCTAAAGAAGTAAAAATATAGTAAAATAAAATGTGACAATTATCAAAAAATAAAACCATAAAAAATTCCCCAAAGTGAACTTCTTGCATTTAGAAAATGAATCCATTAAAAGAAACCAAAAAACTAGAAATCAAGTTTGTGCTACAAACAAATCCATGATAACATGGTTATCTAAAATCCTATAGGGAGCTTGTATGACAAAGAAGGGATAAAGAAAATAGCCAGTATAATGACATTGGCATGCTTACTTCCATTGTCTAGTTTTCGCATCATACTATTTTTTTTATCTTTAAACTCTAACTCTATAATTACATTTTATTACTGTATAATCATAAATATTTTTGTTAGGAATGTAAATTTGTTAAGTTAGAACAAAGTAAAAGTGAAGGTGCTCAGATGACACTAGAAAGTGCTCTAATACCACCTGAAAGTTCGTTAGGGATGTTAAGCCCTATAGAACTAGCCCAAGACTAACAATGAGATACAGAGGTGAATCACTATTTAAAATAAACACAATCTTAAATCAAAAAACAATATTCACCACAATAAAAAAACAACGATGCGGAAATTAAAAGTGCGGAAGTAATAAAGAAAGAACACACCAGATTTATAGTGGTTCGGGAAAACCTTGACCTACATCCACTCCATGGAGGCACCCTCCAAGTATTGCATTAAAACAAGTGTCTCTCCTTTAGCCCCCACAGCTAGGCAGAGAAGCCCTTACAAAATCACTTTCACCTTCCCCGGTGCGGCGAAGTCGCCGGGTCCTTTGACACCAAAGAGATCTTCTTCTTTGGTGAACTTCCCTCGAGAAAAGCCTTGAATCTGACGGTATTAAGGTGCAAGCCTGCCAAAGCTACCGTGTGGAATCCCCCTCCACACTCCCTTGAGTCCCCCCTCACAGGATCTTCTCCCTCTATCAGACTTCACCCGTTCCTCACTCCCTTCCAAGCATTCTCTTCAAGTTTCCCCCACTTCTGCTTTTGAACTGATCGTGAAGGACGATGTAAATATCGTCCAGGAAGATGTTACCAAAAACAGTAAACTCTAGGGAACAGTTAGAAACTCTTGTACGTTACAAAGCATCAGGAGCTATAATAAATATAATAGACTCAAGAAAGGAAAAAGTGTACAAACTGACTCATACCTAGTCTACCCAATCTTGAGCTGGTTCCAAATTATAGTCCGATCGTGTGAACCTGAAATGTCACTAAATAAGGCAGTTGTAGAGAAATAAAAATGTTTTCTATCATCAAAATCATAAACCATTGATCCGCAACAATCACCCCCTTTTTGATGATGACAAACAATTTAATTTGAATTTGTAAAAAGGAACATTTTCTCCTAATCTTCCCTTCACTAGAATAAACTTTAAAAAATAGGGGAGATAAAAATATTTTTGTTGTTTTAAATTTTTTGAAAAGAAAAAAGGATACAAATTCAATAGTACATTCTCCCCATTTGACATTATCAAAAAGAGAGGAGGCACAAACAAAAACAAAATGAACAAAAGACAAAAATATTCCCTGATCTAGTGAAAAAACAAATATTCTTAAAATAATAAAATTACCTCTTAGTTTTAATCAAAAACTTAGTAGAATTGGATTGACAATGCATAATCCAAATAAAAGTAAGAAATTCATAAATTGTTAATCCAAGCTCAAGTTCTTTTAAAGGCTAAAAAAACTTTTTTATTCAATATCCAAATCAAGGAATAAACGGAAAAAAGAAACATTAATTTTTCAAAACTCATTTCATAAAAGATATCTAATAGAAGATTAAGGCACGAATTGCTGAATCAGGAATCAAGATTTTCAAGCACAAGTTTCGAACATATCAAGGATTTTCTTAAGTTTTTAGTAGTATAAGAAAAAATAAGCATATTTTTTTTGTGGGCTCATTTTATGCCCTTTATCACTTGAATGGCTCTTTGAGCATCTTTTGATTTTAATATACTTTGTGAATTTTTTTTTTAATTTCGCGTCATTGCGCATATTTTGGTATGGCATCATTGGCCACTTTTTTTAATTATTTTCAAAAAATATGCTTTCTTTCTTTTATTTTCAAAACTAAAGTAAACCCAAATTATTGACAACACGAATAACTTGATTAAGAAAATTTTATGCTGGATTCAATAATCTTGCAAAAGATTCCTATGCGATACAAAAAATGTAGGGAGAAAAAAAAATTAGTTTCAAAATCCAATTTAAAATATGATGAAAATTTTGAATCAAAAGTAAAATAACCTCTTTAAGAAGAGAGAAAGAGAAACAAAATCATGAGTTCCATTTCTCTGACTGTTTTAGAGAAGTCAAACACAACTTACCAAAGATTTCAAGAAAAAATAGGAAGTAGATTTTTCATTTTTAGAAAAGTGAATGTGTGTGTTGATCAGAGAAAAACTTTCACTAAAATTAAAATTTTAAAGAATAAACAAAAAAAAACACAAAATAAAAATGAAAAATATAAAAACAAAAAACACAACACAAAAACACGAAAGGCTTTAAACCATTATCTCTCTCCTGGTCCGATGCTTCAGAAATAAGATCTGCCCATGAGATTTTTTACCTTTCATTATTGCCCCAGTTTAAATTTTACTTCGCCTTTTCTTTTGTAGGAAGAGTTTTTAAATTAGAGCACTGATTTTTCATATGTCCAGGCTTCCTACATCGAAAACAAATAACGTTAGAAGTAATATGAACATCCTTATCATTTTTACCTTTTTTCCACTTTTGCTTAAGCTTTGGTGAGCTTTGTGATTTGCTTGACAAGTCATTGTATTCGTCACCAACTAAGCTATCTCTTCCTGTATCTTCTGCTTTTAGAACAATCATTTCAACTGCATCCAAAATTCTTTGACCCAAACCTTGCTCGTAGGCAATAAGTGAGCCAATCAAATTATCAATAATGATGTTACAATTTGAATGAACCTGGTATACATATCTAAAATCATTTCAAAAGGTTTCATGGAAAACAGTTCAAAATCATGCATTAACATATTCAACTTGGATTGCTTGATTTCATTAGTGCCTTCGTATATGGTGTGTAGTTTATCCCAAACTTCCTTATCAGTAGTGCACGTGGATACTAACATAAAATCTTCATAATTTAAAGCACAGAAAATGCAATTTAAAGATTTTACATTCAATTGAGCATTTACTTGTTCTTCCTTACTCCATTGATAAAAAGGAATATCGATTTTAATTCCATCTAAAACTCGTGATGGTAAAGAATAACCATTTCAAATCATATGCCACATACGAAAATCTATCGATTGCAAGAAAATAAACATGCGAGTTTTCCAAAAATCAAATGACATATTTTCAAATAAAGGAGGTCTGGTGATTGAATAACCTTCCGCAACATTACGATTAGCCATGGATCAAAAATTCAAAAGCTTTTAAAAACTTATTTTATGAAAACTTGCTCTGATACCACTTGAAAGTTCATTAGGGATGTTAAGCCCTATAGAACTGGCCCAAGGCTAAATAAGAGAGAAGTGAATTGGATAACTTTAAAACC